>NW_020523586.1:0-36642 GCF_003368295.1 Carassius auratus
AAAAAAAAAAGTTTTTTTGCAGCACAAATGGTTTCAGCATTTATAATACTAAGAAATGGTTCTTGAGTAAATAAGGATATTAAAAGGATTTCTGAAGGATCATGTGTCACTTAAGGCTGCAACGGCTGCTGAAAATTCATACATTACAATAGAGCACCATTATTTGATATATATGCTTTATGAAGATGAAAATGCATAGTATCTCAAAAAACCAACCACAGCAGCAAAGATGTATTTCTGATCTTTCTCCTGAAGGAACACCAACGAATCAGACAGCAAAAACGCCAGAACATCTGTGGATGACCAGAACAATCAAATAATGTAACCCGATCTTTCATCTACCGAGCCAGATAAGAATCACAAGAACAAATGGCTGTTCATACGTCCTTTCTACTGACTACTGTGTAATATATTGTGACAGTTCATTTTCTCACCTTTCAGTCTTCCCGTGGCCGTCTTCCAGAGCAGCGGTCCCTGGTGCAGCAGAGCCCTGCCACTGGTGATGTCCTGCTTGCGGAAGGTGTAACCGCTCTTGAGTTTAGTCGAGCACTTGTTCTCCATGCGGCCCAGGACCTCACTCAGCTTCTGGTTCTGCTCGTACTGACTCACACGCTGGTCCACAGCGGATATCAGCTCTCGGATCAGGACTAGTGCACGAGACAGGTCAGCATGTTCTTCTGTGCCCTCTGAAACAAAGAGCCAGAGAAATGGAGTCTAAACAAATGTGTACACACAGTATACGTTTGAGCTTGGATGTGATTTTGTGTGTATGTACAGTAAGTACTGTGGGTGAGGAAAATACCCCTGTATAATGCAGTATTCTTTCAGGAGGACGGGATACTTTGTAATCCGCTGCGTCACTAACAAAATGCATTCTGGGATTTCTCGCCTCTTTACCAACAAGTTTGCTACTCTGTTGCTGTGGAACCAAAAAGATCAGATTAGCTAGAATTCAGTGCTGCCCAAAGCATCCATAATACATTAAAAACGTGACTGATACAGGTCATCGAGTGATTGGCTCTCACTTTGATGAAGAGCTGAAATCTCTTATTCTGCTGCTGAAGCTCTTTGAAATAGCTGACCGCGTCTGTGTGACGACTGCAAAACTCGCCATACACCTGCTTCATCTTGTCTGCATTCTCCTGGGAGAACTACAATGAACACAGACACACACCTATGATGTACTGAACTCTATATATACATAATACTGATACCAATAACAAATGGCTATCCAGACCTGTTTTGTGAACTGATTCACTGAAAAATATTTGACTCAAAAAATGAATTATTCGTGGAATGGGCATTGTAACTTTTTCTCATGAACCTTCCAAATGGATGAACTGCTTAGTCATGGTCATGATATAACATCCACTTAAATGGTAATACCTTGCAATTAGGTTTCACTTGTTAAAATGAGTCAACTACATTAGTTAATATAAACTAACAATAAAAGATTTGAAAGTATTTAATGTTAATTTCAGCACCTGAGCTAACATGAACTAAGAACAGTTATATTAACAAACATTAAAAAAGATGAACAAATATTATTGCAAATGTATTGGCTCATAGCTAGTAAATGCAACTAAAATTAACAAATGCAAACTTATAAATTTAACTGCAACAATTTACAATAAGGTATAACTTATTATAAAGTGTTACAATTAAATTGATCAGGACACTGAATTTTCAATTGTGCACTCATAAAGACATATATACAACAACTATAACTGTGTACCTGTTGCAGAAAAATGTCACCCACACGGTGGATGAGGTAGTTCTTGCTGCTGTTGGGCTGAATGCTGCTTTGTCTCCGTTCCCTCATCGCTGACAGGAAGTCACGGTGGAGGAGAAGCAGCTCATCTAAGCAAGGGAAAATCCGACCAATAGTGTCCACATCCAGCCCGACTTCCTCCCGCATTCCCCGCCTGAAGACCTCCGCCATTATCATGAGCGTCTGTACGTGGTGGCGCTCAGTCTGCATGAACTCTGAGAAAGACCAAGAGAACATAATACTATCAAATGATGTACAGAACTTAATCGAACAAAACTATTTTGAGTGAGTTCTAGCTGACCGTAAATGACATCCTGTCTCTTGATGATGCGTTTTTCTTGCATCTTACAGAACTGGGGCTCCACCGCTAAGCTCCATGACTCCACCTCCAAATCAGCAGCATTCATTACCAGCTCATTCTGTATGGGGGAATCTACAGAGTCTATGGAAATGTGGAACAGACAAAATTGTTAATTGTTGTGTTTTATGTATGTGCAGTTGGAGTTATTTCACTGGCGATTTCCTTCATTAAAAGTCCACCTGTTTGACCTTCAATAAGCGAGGAATCAGTGGATGTTGAGGACTCCATGGTTTGGAGGAGCTCCTCTGATTGGATGTGGTTCCGCCACAGGGGGGCGTCACTATCTGCCTCTGGGCTACCACTAAGCCTGACAGGAAAAAATGTCATAAATGTTAATTAGAACACTAAGGAACCATAAGCACTCAACAAATACAAACTCCGGGCACCCACTGATTATCCAAACAGTTAAAGTCAAGTAGAAGCAATTATTCACCATTTACAGAGGAAATAAAAATCATAAAATATAGTTAGCTTAAATTCTTTTGTGGTGTGTTAAGACTACATAAACATCCATATTATGTCTGAAACTGTCAAACTGAAAATAAATAAGCAGCAGTTAATTTTGGACTAAATGCACCTTTCAACTGATATTATTTTAAATATGTAATATCACAACAGTATCAAAAAAAAAAAAAAAATTAATTTGCAGAGTTGATTTGTGGTATATATTTGAGATTGTACAGATCATTTATTGGGCATTACCATATAGGGTTCATTTATCTAGATACTTTTTGTTGAATAATACAACACAGTAAGAGTTTCGGACCTTTCTGTGACTGCTGGCACACTTCTAGACAGAGGGCAAGGAAGGGGAGCAGAGTCTCGTGATGTCATCACAGGAAGAGAGGCAGAGGTGGGGATCAGAGAGGACGAGGAGGAACTTTCGCGCACTATAAAATCTAAAGGTGACAGACAAAAAGGTGAGAACAAAACCAAGGCAAAAGTGTAACTGCATAAAAAAATAAATCAACATGACAGTGGGAGTTATACCGATTTTCCTTCACATGTTTTATAAAGCTGGTAAAACTCACTTTGAGGAAGGGAGGCTGTCCTGCTTTTTACTGTCATAACAGAAGATTTATCTTGAGGTTTCTGTAAAAAAAAAAAAAAAAGTATTATTAAATTAATTTTTTTAACTTATATTACTTCCATGATTGTTACACTGATTACCAGTGTTCTGTTTTGTAACAATCAGACTCATCACAGAGCCTACTTTGTGTTTAAATATTAATCTTAGGCAATCTATCAGACTTAGATGCTGAGAAAAAAACAGAAGTGCAAACGCAAGCACTGTCCACCTTCAGGCATGGCGTAGATGAGTCCTTACAGCCCTTATGGACACTCACTGCACAGTCTAGGAGTCAAGAGAAACAAACAAATCCAAAGAAACAACATAAATATATAATACAGAAAAACACCTATTACACTACACCTGACAAACTTCCAAGAACTAATTTTCAAAAATAGACAAAAATGAAATGACTCATTATATACCTGCTTCTTACGAGAAACAGTACATCTTTTAAAGTTACAACTATGACAGTTTTATTATTTAAAATATCGGTTTCAAATTAAACGAACTCACGTGTGCAGTGGAGGACCTCTTTCCCAAGGGCTGGCTTGCCGCAGATCTCACAAAGTGTCGACCCCAGGACAGATCCCGCTGTGAACTGGTGTCCATTGACCTGCTTGTCTTTGGTCTCTCTCTCTTTTCCTTTCCCCTTAAAGAACCGAGGGAAAGCCATTAGATCTCTCACAGTCCACATCACCACCTGCCATGACTGCACATTACACTCAACATTTTGATCACTACATGTTTTCTGCTTGTTAAGTTAGTCTGACATGCTTGTGTGACAAAAAAAAGCCACGGGAGAGTTTGCTGCTGGTAAAACAGTTACAGTCAAATGAAGGTTTAATGATTAAAAGAGACACCTCTGGTTGTAACAATCATTCTTTACCCCAATCTCTCTTTCATTCACCTTGAATGGCTATTAAACAATATTTTGTGCAAAACGCGGGAAATAGTTCAGTTCAGTTTTTGAAGAAAAAAAGAATTGTATAAAATAATATGTATTGTATAACAGAAATTTTAAGACTATAAACCAATGTTTGATATTTTAACATATTGCTTTTATGTAATATTATAATGCATTTTTCCCCCCCAAGTAACATTTCTTCATATCATCAATGCTTTTTAATATTTATGTAAAAACTGCAACACTTATTTCAGGATTCTTTAATGAATGTGCTTAAAAAATGTTTGAAAATAACAGCATTTATTTGATAGAGAAATCTTTTGTAGCATCATAAATAGCTTTACGGTCATCCTTGCTTACCTCCCTCACTCCTAAAGTTTTAAAAGCAGTGTATAAATATAATTACAGTATACATAACACGTATGTTTACCTTGTTCTTGTTGCGAGTGCTATACATCCGGCTCTTTATAAAGCTGAATGTGCGGCTGACTTTGTATTTTTCTGACTCGGTTTTGGAAGGGATGATATATTTGTCCCATTCCTCTTCCTCGATCCTGAAACACAAAAGCCCGCTTATATTAATCACCTGTGCATTATAAACACAAACGCATGCCTATCCAGTGAGTGTTTAATGACAATACAACTTTTATTTTCAGACCGTGATGCAGTGAAGCGGTTTCATCAATGCATTTGTTTCAGGCTAAGTCATGCATTCTTTTCCTGACAACAGGAAAATTAATAATTAGTCATCAGCCTCCGTGCCATAACTAGGACATACCACCTGAGCAGTGCGGACATTCTCTGCATTTCAAACATTCTTGATTAGAAATCTTTGCTTGGTGGGAGGTGAGTTGTGAGACAAGGACCACAGTTAGGTACACAAACAGTGTTATTACATATTTTAGTGTCAACACCGTGAAGTGAAAGCATCATTTAGAGTTATTTCACAAAGGTTAAGAAGCATTAGATTTGATTTCATGCCCGTGGGTGACAGTGCATTCTGGTTAGGTTATTAAGACGATCATGCCAAGGGTGTTGCTGGTGTTTTGGGGCTACTCTGTATTGACATACTCTTTGAGGAATTCGGACAGCGTGAGGTGTTGGAGGGAGCTGGCCAGCTCTGCGCTGGTCTCATCGTCGGCTGACTGAGCACGTCTACGAAACCTTAACTCCCTACAGAGGTACAGTACAGCACTCTGAGTGTTCATACACACAACAGATACATACATTTACATTGTAAAGTATCCACACTCCACACACACACAGACTGTCTCTGGAGGGCGCTATTGTGCTTTGCTGTAAAAAAAAACATTAAGAAAAAAACAATGCAGGGAAATAAGTTGAAAGATATGGATGACGATGATATGAGCTGCAATATGACATACTGTATGGCAGTCACCAACTACTGCATTCATATCTATGTGTCCATTTACATAAATATTTTTGCTCATTAAACAGAAACAACACTATCAAACAGCATTCACTTTGGAACGGTTAACACCTGAAAAAGGTGCCACGTGCTTCAAAAATCAACAGAAAGCATCTTGTCACCTGGCATCCATGTAGAATTGTACTCAACATTTTTATTCTCTGGTTAATATCTAACACTGGGATCAGAGGAGATGAGAGGTTGTTAGAGGACTGGATTACCTTTTCTCTTGAGGCTGCTCTGATGTGCTGCAGGCACGATGTTCTGTGGAAAAGAGAACTGTATAATTTAGACTGCTTCTGTCAAGACCACTTTTTTTATTGGCTTTTGAAACACTGAAAGAAACGAATTTGAGAATTTACAATAGGTTTCCTTATAGACATAATAAACATTCATCTACAGACTGATGACACCATCCTTCCTTTCCAGCAACATCTTATCAAATAATGATGAAACCCCTTGAGGTCGAAGGCAGACGCACTGCAATTAGGCTTCCACAACCAGCAAGCAAAGCCATGGAGATTTGCAACTTCACTCATACTGTACACACACCAGACCTGTGATGTTATCGTTAACAAAAACACATTTTTTTTAGATCATTTAAACAAATCTGACATAAAATAAAATATAAATATTAGATGAAAATGTAAACTTAAAAAGCCTGAGCAGAAGTACCAAAATTACTGAAATGTAAAAAAAAATAGCAAAAAAAACAAAAAAAGCAAAGATATAAAGTATGAAAAACAAAAGGCAAATTAAAAATATTGAGATTTTATATAAATAATAATAAAATAACACTGACACACTATACAAACACAAAACCCATCCATTCTTAGAAATCACCTTCTCCCACATTAAACACAGAGTGCTTTCAGCAGCAGAAGTATTGCGCTATGTTGTTAGCAGCGTGCGGCATAAGAGGCGGGTGAGCGGGTGAGCAGGCGAGCAGGCGAGCAGGCGTGGCCGTACTTACTAACAGGGTTGAGCAGAGACAGAGATTTAGACAGAGACAGTGCCTGTAGTAGAGACCTGCTGCCACTGCTGCTGGAGAGGGCGCCATCTACAGGACACAGCGGACATGACACTCACTACAGCCCGCCACTACTCTACACATACAGACTGTGCTGGTTTTGAATGGAAGGATTTTTATAAATTATGAAATGTTATAGCAGAAAGAACCAAAAAAAAAAAAAAAACTAGGTGATTTGATGATTGGTTCCTCTATTAATGATGTCTGGATCATCGGTCTCAAAACCAAACATTCAAACATGCCTGCCCCTGCTAGAAAATTCAACTCAAGCGTGCAGCTGTGTTTTGGAACATGGTAGGTGGTTAACTGGTCATAGCTGGTCATTCTAAGTTCATCGTCGGGTGGACTACCAGCGGACCATATGAAGCTTGTCAGACGATGTAGGAGATGGATTGCTGATCCATGACAGCTAAACAAGCTTCAGAACAGTTTAGTCCCACAACCATGTACCAAAAAACACAATTACAATCTTAAATTGGTGTTTCCAGCAGGGATGATGCCCAAAAAAAGCAATCTATATTAACTAACTACTTGGTTTGGGGGATATTTGTTAGTAGTGTGTCTGTTCACTACATTTTTGTTAGTAATCAAGTGCAAAATCCAACCCATGATCAAGTGTAGAGGTTATTATGTACAGCTATTATGTGGGTGTCCATAAATTACTTTACAGACATTAGAACTAGAAAGGAATATCTTCAGAATTTTCCTATAAACATTAATAATCTACTAAACAGCTTTGGAAGAATAGAATAGAACATGCTTGATTATGCTGCCGAATGGCATTCAGCATCGTTAACTACCACAGACACTGGCAATTATTGGGAGATACTCTGACTCACTGGATGTTAATGAATGCAGATCATCCGAGGGGAATTACAAACAGGCTAAAATTTGTAGTTACAGCCTTTATAAAAAGATAAAACAACTGATAAAAAGGAGATCATGAGCGAAATACTGTCAATTTTAGCTTAATATCCATCACACAGTAAGAAAGTAGGCTTGTTTCACACTGTATATGTAAGCAGTGCACAGGGTATCTTCACATTTTTTAACAGCAAATTTAATGACTTTTAAGACCTTTTTAAGTCCTCTAAAAGGTAAATTTAAGACTTCATCTAAACAAAACAAAAAAAAAGGAAAATGTTCAGTCCGACAACACAGATTGATGTGGCGAAGCATTAGTGTGGCACAACACATCACAACCACGCTCAAGACAGGTCAAAGGGGCGCGGAAACTTTTATACCGAGTGCTGATTGACCTTACAACCCTGACATGGTTGACTATGTTTAAACTATCAGCCTTTAAGGTACTTCAGGTAATTTCTAAATTCTGGCCCCTCATAGCAGTTTGAAAAAGACATGGAAGACAGCCCCAGGACATTACAAAAGCCCATTTCATCATACTTGATCTAAATTATGGTTAAATGTTGCTGCCTAATAGCCTTGAGCTGGGTTTAGGGGTTCTCCCCCAAGAAAATGTTGTTCAGGGTCTGATTAGTGTTTTCTATGTCATTTCAGACCAGATAAATGCAAGCACATTCAATAATCTATGCATAGACCTAATGAATGACAGACAATTGTAGGAAAGATCAGGATCAGAAATTTATTGCATGTTCCAGTTGTAGGAAATCCATGACTTTCCAATTTACTGTGGGTCCATCCATTGACACAGAAAGCATGTTCCTTAAATTAAGTTCCTTGGTGCCCTCCTGAAATTATAAAAAAATAAAATCAAAACAAAGTCCACCTCAAGAATGATAACATTTTCATTCATGTTCACTCAGATTAGATGGTTTGTCTAAAGTAGTGATTCTCAAACTGGGGACCACTGGAGGTATGCCAGATTACCAAAGAGGTCTGTGAGCAAAAGTCATCAACCAAAAATGACTGACATGGACTGTGACACCGTTGAACATTTCCAATTCACTTCTCATGACTTGTTTTCTAATCATGCACATTATTAGCAGGTGAAGTTAGCCATGGTTTCAGAAGACTAAAATGGCCTGCATTTTTACATGCATTAGGGATGATCATTAAGCCAAATATGTCAAGTTTTTTTTTTTTTTTTTTAATTGGCTAAGTGGTCCTTGATTTGAAAGAAAAAATGTTTGAGAAACAAGTTTAGCCATAATAGTGAATGCTCACAAATTGGGCCTATCTGATAGGGTTCAGTGTCAACGTTGTTAACCTAAAATTGAGAAGCACAATTATTTGGAGTCTAATTATGAACTGGGCTACATTATTTAATTCAATTCAATTTTACTTTTAACATAAAAAATATGCAAGAAGCATAATGCATATTGAATGCTTTATACAATAAAGTTATTTACAGCACTGCCTTCCATCCATAATGCAGTAGTCCTATGCCTAGATGTCACCCACCCACAACATTTTTTTAACTGATTGGCTGGGACAATATATCGATGCATTTTGAATCGAGAAATTATTCTGGATCGATTCCAATTTTTCTGAATGCATTTCGATTCTCTCTCGAATCGATTCTTAGTTTAGTTTTTAACAGCAGATGCCACTGCGTGATTTATATGCCTTACACACACCACTTGAACCTACTATAAAATAATAATTAATAAAGTTCGAAAAGGTTGAAGCGAAGTACAAGGGTGTTTGCAGTGGGGCATTTACATTAATCTCGCGTCATAAAAGCAATATATCAATTACATAATCAGACTCAGCAGAACGCACGAGCGCTCTTCGTCGTGAGCATTTGAGTGCTCGGTTACAAACTAGCCTAGAGCGCCATCTGCAAAAACTAAGCTCAGAATCAATTCGCAACGCATTCGGAAAAAAATTAAATCAATCCAAGAATTGTGACGCATCGATATATTGTCCCAAATATTCATTAGGAAATAACAAAAACACATGAAGCATTTTAACATATTCAAATAATTTTAAATGTTACTTTTAGAGTCTTACCTTAAAGTGCTCCAGCAAGTCTTCTGCCGTTGAGGGGCTCAAAAACTGAGAACCAAGATAGCGAGACCTGACAATCGTGGTCTTGTCCACAGCTTTATCGTCTTTGCCCATGCTTGCGATTTCTCAAACTGCCGTGGTGGCGAACCATCAACGCAACGCGTTCATCAATCACTTACTCGTATGTCACCTATGGAATGATGCAGGTTGCACCCACGAAGTGCTGCCCCCAAATGTTGCGCTGGTCAAATTGCGGTTGAAAAAATAAATAAAAATGACGAGTCGGACATGAAATTTAAGATCCCACATGAAATTTAAGACATTCATATGGAAAATTCCAGGATTCAAGACATTTTAAGACCTTAAAAATCGAAAATTGTATTTAAGACATTTCAAGACTTTTTAAGGACCCGCGGGGACCCTGAGTGCACAATCAAGGCACAATCGTGACTATAACAGCACTGTGTTCTGCTTTTCCATTGACAATATAAAAAATCATTATTGGGAGTGTTTGTAATTGGGAGTGTATGTGAACTTAAACATCATTAAATATAATATTTACTTGATTTACATCCAAATGGAAATTAATCTACACAGAACAGGACACAAACAACACAAAAAAAACACAAATGATCTAGGTTCTGATTTACTGCACAATACACTGTGAATGCTTTAACCAGTAAAATTAAATAAAATAAAATTTATGCATTTAGCAGACGCTTTTATCCAAAGCAACTTACAGGCTTACAGATTCAGGCTATCAATTAAAAAAAAAAAAAAATTTAGTAGGCGCTAACATAAATATCCACTTACATTCACACATGCTTACATTCACAGTGTCAAACAGGTCATATATAAATAAATGTTCTGATCTTGCTACAAAAAACTAAATAAAAAGAAAATATTCAGTTTTCAGTGAGTATAAAATCCTTTCATCCCTTAAAAGCTCATCATGCTTAAAACAGACTAGACAGGAAATATAAGAGATGTTATGACTATGCTCAGTCACTCTCAGCCTTAAGAAAAAGACAAACAAAGAAAAAACAGATGTTTTCAGAAACTTGATACTTTTTGTTTAGGCCCTGTGATTATCTAGTTTTATTATTAAGGGAAGTCGTGGCCTAATGGTTAGAGGGTTGGACTCCCAATCGAAGGGTTGTGAGTGCTAGTCTCAGGCCGGACGGAATTGTGGGTGGGGGGAGTGCATGAACAGCTCTCTCTCCACCTTCAATACCACGACTTAGGTGCCCTTGAGCAAGGCATCGAACCCCCAACTGCTCCCCGGGCGCCGCAGCATAAATGGCTGCCCACTGCTCCGGGTGTGTGCTCACAGTGTGTGTGTGTGTGTTCACTGCTCTGTGTGTGTGCATTTCGGATGGGTTTAATGCAGAGCACAAATTCTGAGTATGGGTCACCATACTTGGCTGAATGTCACTTCACTTCACTTCACTCACTTATTACCTGTATGTAAAAATAGAATAATCTACCCAAGCAACTTGATTACTTTTTTTCACATTTGACTCTACTTCCTGTCATCTGTCCCTGTAACACTAAACACTAACCTTGGCAAAAGCACATATCATTTGGGACATAATGCAAGTAAATTGAGAGGTGGATGGAGAAAGGTAAGAGGTTCTGACCCTGGTTGAGGTCAGTAGGTGGAGGGTGGGCATCCCTACTGAATCGTGGAGGCAGCAGGCTGATTTTGGGCGAGGTGTAGGAATATGAACGAAGACGGATGCCCTGCTCAATATCCTGAAAAATAAACAATGGACATTTTCACTCAGCTTCCATTTCACAGTGCTCAAAAATGTAGTAATAATGATCATGTGTAGTATCTGTAGTCAGATATCTGTATTTGTGCAGTTTGCCTCACTGTTGAGAAAAGGGAATATAAGTGCGATACCTTTGCAGGGGTGGGGTTACAGGCAGAGGAGGCGGAGTGAGAACGTGTGCAGGTAAGATCAGGGGCGGGCTTAAACATAATCCGTTCATCTGGGCTGCTTTTGAGCTCCAGCTGTAGCTGGGGAGGGGCTTCTTCATTAAAATATCATCATCATCGTCCTCCTCGCTGTCCATTTCCAAGGCCACCAGACTCGGGCTTAGAGAGAGGATTGGACTTCTAAGAATTCTCAACAACCACTGTGAGTAAGACGAGCTGCACTTGTGCTTTGTAAATAATTCATACATTTTGTGTGTGCCACCAACTATGCTGAAATCCCACAAAAAGGCAAATGTTTCTAAATCATGGAAACATTTTTCAAATTGATTCTGGGTTTATGCATAACAACTGCATTCCTGCTTTACAAGGCAAATGCATTCAGCAAAACAGGGCCAGGTAACTTGTCAGTTTGCCCTGGGTTTGTTTTTGTTTGCTTGTCTGATTTCACAGTTCTTCTACTGCAGAAGTCTTTGCTTCAGAAAGAAAGTGGTGCCCAATAGAGTAAAAATGTGTTATTGTACCCAAGTAAACGAAATGTCCTTAAAATGTTTTCCAAACAATGAAATTCATCAGACTGTTGGGTCCATGCTCTCGGCAGCCAAGAATTCATTGCGCAAAAACACATGTGGTCAACACAAAAGAAACCATTTTTATACAACATGTCAGTAAACTTGCAACTAATGTATGAATTATTTGTTCATGTCATGCAACCCATCCATGTTGGCATGTGCCTGATGTGGCTACTTCAAGTATAAACCGAGGACGTAAACTAATATTCAATAGTTTGGGGTTGGTAATTTTTTTTTATTTTCATAAATTGAGCCCTTTTTTTTTTTTTGCAAGAATGCATTAAACTTTTTTACTGTTTTCAATATTGCTAATAATAACTAAATGTTTCTTGAACACCACATCAGCACATTAGAATGATTTCTGAAGGATCATGTGACATTGAACACTGGAGTGATGTCTGCTAAAATTAAGCAAATTAAATGTATTTTGAAGAGAAGTGTTTTTGTCTGTATTTATGATCAAATACATGCATCCTTGGTAAGCATAATATACTTTTTTCAAAATCCAAAAAAAAAAAAATAACCTTACCGACCCCAAACTTTTGCATGGCATATAAAATGTAAAGTGTCAAAATGACTGTCAGAACAAAACATCGATGTTAGCATGCTTACCTTAGGTCACATGACTCTGTAGGTGAGCTTGAGCTGTTATATGTCAATTCAGCAGGTCGTGTGGCACGCATGAGTCTTTCCAGCATCAGTCCCGCAGGGGAGGTGGGAGAGAAAGAATGAGAAGCATGTTGCCGTCCTCTCTGCCCTTCATCATCTTTAACAGCCGGAGGGATATCTACAGTCCCTGGTGACAAGACCCCCGTATCTGACATTCGCCACACACCACTATCTGTCCCAGAGCTGTCCTCTGTGACACCGGAAACAGCGTACTTCATATTGAGGTCACTGTCCTACATCAGAAGAGAACACAAAGAAAAATTTTTACATGTGCAATATGTGTACATGCTATACAAATATATAAGTAGAAGAAGTATTAAGCAACAAGAAGGAACAGGGTTAGTTCACACGATTTTTATTTTATTTTTTAGGTCCAAAACATTAGTGGTCCCCACTGACTTTCATTGCACATTTTAAAAAATATCTTCTTCTGTCTGAAATGGATGAAATAAAATCATACATGTTTGGAAGTAAATTATGATGATTTTCATTTTTGAGTGAGCTATCCCTTTAACACAGTCAGACTCAATTAAAACGGTTCTTTTGCCACAGGGTTCTAAGAATTTACACACAAGGCCTGATGTCTCATAAAAGCATAGCAGCATGTCTTTAATAATGTCAAACTAAAGCCTTTTGTGGCAGCAGAAGGGCTGTGGTTTGAGATCCAGGCCACAACGTTTCAAAATCAAATAAAGACTTTCCCTAAGACTTTCACAGAGATCAATCACAGGATAAAGGCAGTAAATGAAGGGAGGAGATGGGATTTGGATGAAAGATGTTTCAGCTGAGTGTCTGCAGATCTGGCATACTGAGTGAGCTGATTTGTAGGAGCAGCGATATGTGTGGCGTCTGACCTTAGCGGAGCCTCTGAGCATGGCTGTGAGTCTGACGGCAGCAGCGTCTGAGGAATGAAGGTGAAATGGAGTGCAGGAGCCAGGAGAGGAACACAGCTTCTCTGTCAAAACAAAACACGCTGTCAGATTGATGTGTGTGCCAATACAACAGGATGGAAATGCAGTGTCAGTGATATTTAAAAGTTAGCTAATCAAAACAATAATGTAAATATCAGCTGCCATTTTACAGCCTGCTGCCTTTGTTCCGTTGGGAAACTTTTGTGTGCATGTGTGTGCTCAAGTATTTTGATAATCTCTGAATGCCAAGATGGCAGAAGAAACCAGTAAAACAGAAAATGGTCTCTTTATGGCCAGTACATTTCCTGTTTCATTTTCAGGAAGGCTTTTGCACAGTTAACTCTATATACAGACACTGCATTTATATTGCAGTGAGATCCAACTAATTTTTTTTTTTTTATAAATAAATAAATACATTTATTATTTGTATTTATTTGTCATTTAACAGAGACACCAGACAGTCAAAAACCACCCTAGAATTAGGTACAAAGCTAAATTACATCTGCTGTCCATATTCAGCAAGGACACATCACATTTATCAAAAGTGAGTATAAAGAAATATGTAACATTATAGATTTATATTTCAAAAAAAGGCTGTTAACTTACTTACTAGAAATGCTTAATGAGAACCAAATCAGTATATTAGAATGATTTCTGAAGTATAATGTGACATTGAAGACTTAAATAAAGATGATAATAAATATGAATAAGAAATAATAATTAGAAATGAGAAATTTTAAAAAAGTAAGCAATTATCTAAGCGAATCTGCTACTAACTTAAATAACAGAGAACTCCATTAATACATCCTAAACTATGAAAAAGAAACCGTTGAAAAATAAATTATCTTCTGGGCACACACAAACAAAATTAGTGGTCCCAATGCAGTTAAAGTGCTGCAGTGTGTAAAGAAAACAGGCTGAATGTCTGTTTCTTCTTTCTCACACACACACACACACTTATAACAACATTTACAGCTCCGGTGTACAAACACAGACACCTATCCGTTCACATGACAAAAACCTCAACCGACACGGTCAAATAAACACAAAAACACCAACATTACATTTTCAATGGAAAGATCTGTATATTTTGGCATATAATCAGTTGTGTGTGTGTCTTGGTAAAAATTTATTCCGATAACTTGCCGGGGAACCCCTTAATAAAGGATGCATGTGAAGGCCTTCCAACAGTAACGGAAAAACCAGATACTGACGTCAACTTCACAAACACACACACACACACACACACACACACAGACTTTATTCATTCAGATACTTGGTGAATCACACGTCTGAAGGAAACCCAAACGCAGGACTCACGTGTGCTGAATTCCCATCAACTCAAAAGCAGATCTAAAACATCTGTAATACGATCACAATAACTGGATAATGCAGTTCTCTTTCAAATGATTAATGATGACTCACTTAATTTGGCAGCTTTCTTTTATCCTTCCTTTGACTACAGCATTTTCGGTCAGGATGACCATACACATTTCTGAGGTGATATTTGAAAAACCACCAGCAGCAGAACAACCACTGTAATGTCCTATCAAAAACATCTCACTGCAAGCCTGGCTTGAAAGTCCCATTGTACAGAACCAAAACCAGCTATTTGAGCTCTGACTCATTGCTGAATTAAGCCTGTAATTCTGCCCTGCACCACAGACCAGAAACAGTGGACAAAAACACACAAACTGAAGTCGTGTGAGACAATCAAAGACTTCTAGGATGTGTATGTGTGATTTCTTCATGCGTTGTACTTGAGTGTCTTTGTTGCATGCATCATTCGTGCAGACCATCTCTAGTTACCTGCTTTTGATGTCCGTCTCCGAATTCTCATCTTTGGGAAGGATGGCCACGAGTAGTTAAACGGAGAGTCTGAGTCAGAGTCCATGTTTTTAATTTTCCTCAACTGCTCCGTTTTGAGAAACACATAACAGTAAAATCGCCAAGGAGTTAGTCAGGAGTTTGAGAACACCTTTCTAAAAAATGCAGATTCCTCAGATAAGCATTGAGGAGAGGAGTCTGCGAGTGCTTGCGAGTATATCGGAGAAGGTGGGCTCAGTCTCGACTCTCTATACTCCCACTTCTTTCTTGCAGGCAGAGTCAGAACTCAAACTGGACCTGGGAGAGAGCACGACTGTGGGATTTTCAAATGAAGGTGTCTGTAGGAATCTGAAAGGTCAGCCAAGGTTTAGGAATCATTAACCATACACGCTAATAAAAACCCCACAAGGTCCCGGGATGCGAAAGGACACACACTACCTCTTACTCTTTATAAACAAATAATACAACTAACTGCAATTTCACTGTGGAACAAATTACAATAATTAAGCTTTCATAAATTCATGATGCAAAGCAATCCAATTTTTAATGCAACTTCTCAAAGGCGGGAATGAGTCATGTATCGCCTCAAAAACTGTAAAAGGGTGGACCAAACTGATTTGCAACCCACATTCATTAATTTTAATAACAATCCCAAACCAATTCCAGAGTGGTGGCCCACAACATAATCTAGAACATGATCTACAATTTATAAACAGCTGTATAAATCAAAGACTAAATTCTGGGTGAGTGTCAGAATTTTCCATCTGACATTTTGCTAGGAAATCTATCCTGCAGTATGAATTTATCTCTATTTAAAATATGACATTACTGAAAAAATCAAGTCAAAACTAGTCATGCTGAGCTGATAGCTAATGATAAATAAATAAACTATAATCAGTAATATTATCGTAATAGTATATAGTAAAATATACATTTATGTGAACATAACATTGAAATTAAATCCAACTATATATAAAAAGTACCCTACTTAAAATCAACAGCACAGACCAAATCTGACAGAGACTCAATTGACAAAATCAAAGCCGCTAAAATGCAAAGACACACATTACATCTAAAAAGCCAAGTCACAACCAGCCAGGAACTTTTCAAAAGCAGCGTTACAGCCAGGTGTGTGTGTCTGTGTGTGTGTGTGTGTCTGAGACGAGATGGATTACTCTCTGCATGTGGTGGACATTCAGTCTCTGCTAGAGAACCACTCAGTGTGTGTATGGATCTATCCTTCAGCGGGAACATGTGCTCCAGTAATCCAAACAGCAGACTCATTCAGTTCACCAAAGGTCTCAAAAACCAACAAAAGTCTTTTATTTTACAGGTTAGGATTTTTTTAAATGGTACCATGCAGCAACTCAATAATTATATAATTCTGGGTGCAGCTTCTTCGAAAATCCTCCTTATAAAAACAGATCCCCTGATAGGTGAAGGTGAGCACACAAAAATGTCGGATTTAGTTCCTTTTTTCTTAGATCCTTTTGTATGTGCTCTTATTCCTTTATTTCTCTGACAGCAGAATTGTCCATTCAGTTTAAAAAGAGACCTCCAAAAGGTTTGCTTCCAGTCGGCCTGCTCTTTTCTGTGGACTGTAACGGTTTCAGTCTCTCATGAAATCTGGGCTCCAACCCCAGCTCTCTCCTCCCTCCAGAGTGGTTAGTGGCTAACCGTCTCTGTGTGAGAGTCTGAGTTTGTGTTTTAAAATGAGAAATAAGGGAATGATAGTTCAGTATAGCTCAAATGAAGAGAATGGGTTGCATACTGTATGCGAGTATGAATGAATAAATAGTCATATATATCAATAAAAATATACTTTTATAATCATTATCATGTGTAAGTACTACTTCTTTCCAAAAGTTATGGGCAAAAAAACAAGGTTTAACCAAACTAAATTCAAATCTGTCCAAAGACCCCAATAATATACGAAACATAGAGCTGTTTGGGAATTATTTACTTCATGAACAAGGTAACTGGGTAATCGGTGAAAGCATCTGTATTAAGATGAGGAACACGTTCTGTAGGATGGGCTCAATTTTAAAGCATCATCTTAAATGTCAGCTTTTGTGCAAGTTCAAAAATCTAAGCTTGTTAACATTCCTGCCTCCACTTTACAGTTGAAACTGTGAATGTGCATGTCTGTGTGGGTGGTTGGGTTAAAGGGGCCAAAGCCATTGCAAAAGAAAAGAGTTCCACCTTGAGGATTCCTTTGCTGAGCAACAATTCTCCCGTCCAAAAGTCCCAAAAAACAAAACAAAAAAAAAACAATTATATTATATATATATATATATATATATATATATATATATATATATATATTGTTGTTTTTGAACCAAGGACAGCAGATCTTTAAGAGCAATAGCAGTGCCTACAATACAGAAGACGCTTTTTCCCCTTGAGCAAAAACATGAAACTATTCAATGAAAACTGAACAGAAGGTCTGCACAATTTCATTTAGATGGTAATGTTCAGTTGCCAGTGCCTCCTACTTTGTAATTGTCCTTGTAATACACAGAGTATGTTTAAAAACACAAGATGTCTGTTTTGAATGAACACGATTTTGCTCTAACCAAAAAGAGTCCTTTAAATTAAAGTGAAAAACGGATGCAACTGCACTGAAGTAAATTGAGTTAACATCAGCCCAATAAGAAAATTCATGGCTTTTGCATATTCAATAAGCCCCTCTTATGCATGCAACACAAAGCAACAGCAGTCAACATCAGATTTCCTTGTTGATGTTTAAATATAAGAACTTCATAGGCAGAGGTGGGTAGTAACAAAGTACATTTAATCCATTTACTTGAGTAAATGTATTCAAGTAAAGAGTAAATATAAAAGTGGGTACTTTAACTTTGCTACACTGATTCTGTTCAAGGCCTTTGATCAAACATGTTGGCAAAATGGTCTGAATTGGTTCATGGATCTGTTTGAATGATTTGTTCATCTACACTTAATTGAAACCAAACCTGCAAATGCTACTGTTTGTCTACATTGAAGATCTTCATTAGTTGAACACCTGCGATTAACGATTCCACAGCTATCCATTCAATTTAATTTCATAGAAGTTATACCTTTGTAGTTGTGGTTACTAGATCTATTACGACTGTTATGATTAAAGTGCAATGTGAAATGAATGAAAAGTGTTGATTGTAGCATTACATTTACTTGCTTTAATTGTACATTTGCTTTAATACGTTGCATCAAATTTATTTTTTAAGCAGCGTTGAGCAATTTTGATACGTCACTACGAAGAACTGTTATGTGCACATACAGTACAGACCAAAAGTTTGGACACACCTTCTCATTCAAAGAGTTTTCTTTATTTTCATGACTATGAAAATTGTAGAGTCACACTGAAGGCATCAAGGGCTATTTGACCAAGAAGGAGAGAGAGTGATGGGGTGCTGCGCCAGATGACCTGGCCTCCACAGTCACCGGACCTGAACCCAATCGAGATGGTTTAGGGGTGAGCTGGACCGCAGACAGAAGGCAAAAGGGCCAACAAGTGCTAAGCATCTCTCGGGGGACTCCTTCAAGACTGTTGGAAGACCATTTCAGGTGACTACCTCTTGAAGCTCATCAAGAGAATGCCAAGAGTGTGCAAAGCAGTAATCAAAGCAAAAGGTGGCTACTTTGAAGAACCTACAATATGACATATTTTCAGTTGTTTCACACTTTCATAGTCACGAAAATAAAGAAAACTCTTTGAATGAAAAGGTGTGTCCAAACTGTTGGTCTGTACTGTACTCATTGACTAGTTCTGAATCTCTATTCACAAATGCTCTTATCAGCATAAACAATAAATTAAAGAACAGACGCAAAAGACTGATTTTGCAGTGTAAACAGCTTCAGTTATTATAAACAGAGTTTTAGTGAAAAGTGCATAATTCACATTTGACCAGAATTTTTTTTTTTTTTTTTTTACTTTTGTGCATTTGTTTGTTAAAAAATACAGGGAAAACAGCAATATAGTGACATTTTATTAAAATTTATAATAACTGATATTTATTTTAATATATTTTAAAATGTAATTTATTCCAGTGATGGCAAAACTAAATTTTCAGTCTTCAGGGTCACATAAACCTTCAGAAATCATTCTAATCTACCGTTTTGCTGTTCAACATTATTATCAGTGTTTAAAACAGTTGTGTTGAATAATATTTTTGTGGAAAATAGAACTATTCTTGGATGCACGCATGGCATGTATACCTGAGTTAAATGTGTTTAGATCTTCGTCCTCTTCATCCAGACAGAGAACAAGCTGTTCTTCAAAGACCTGACAAACAAGACGAGAAAAACACACTCATACACCACAATTCAGCCCTTTTCAAGAAGGAAAACAGACCGAAATAAGAACACGGGCATAAACATCTGTCCATTAGCAAACAGAAAAACACACATATGGCAGGTCTGAAGAAGACTAAGTGATCTATTATCGTGTTTCTGATTCCAGGAATTGACTGAGACACACTCACACACAAAAATAACTCCACTCACACTATCCACCAGGGCTTCATCCTCGATTCTCAGCTGGCTGTTCAAATCTGAGGAGCAGAAAAAAACAAATACAACACAAAAACAGATTTCCACTTGTACACAATTGCCAACTTGAGCACAAACAAGCCTTTCTGCTGGAAAACCAAGACACCTATCAAAAGGGTAAGCGGTGACAGGAAGTTTCTTCACATTAAGTTCACAGGGTCACAGAGACTGAACCCTGAGTTCCTGCTGTCAACACAACAAGCTGGCAATCTCTCTGTGTCTCTTTACAGCATTTACATCACGCCGTTCCTTCTTGATCTGTCAAACTATAGGCTGATTTTTTCTCTCATTTTGCCCTCTCTTACCCCTCCCAAACATTTAGTGTCTCTGTCTCTCGACCCACCCAGGAGGAATGTGTCTCCTCATACTGGACATGTTTGGGAAACCAGCCGGAGGTCCCTCACAAAGCCTGCTCTGTGTATGTGTGTGTATTAGTGTATGTGTACTCCTCATCCCACATTCTACCACAATGTCCTCCTGACTGAGCCAAATTCACCCAATGTACTCTAACAACCCTGCCAGACCTAACTCACAGTGACAGACAGAGAGAGAGAGAGAGAGAGAGAGAGAGAGAGAGAAAGTCGGGTGTGGGGAGAGCTGGGGTCAAGAAGAGGGAAAGGAACAAAAGACAAACAGAAAAAGAGAAAGTGGAATAACAGAAGGAGGATTGAGGTTAAGTGAGAGCCAGAAGAGAAGAAAATTTATCACATCAGCAGGATGAAACGTGATAAGACCTTGGCGAGAGCAAAATATAGAAACTAGTCATAAAATAAACCCAAGACAGGAGGACTAAAATAAAGTGAATAATAATAATAATAATAATATGGACAATATGGCCAGAAATGATCTTGTGGAGTTTGAATTCCCACCACACGGCTTAAATCTACTTTCCAGAAAGCCACAACTATAAATATTAGGTGTAATCCCAGACTGTTGCTGAATTTTTTTTAATAGTTCAGATTAAGTTTATTATTGCTAACAAGGGTAAAAAAAAAAAAAAAAAAAAACTGACAGACATTTTAGTGTGTATTGGGGTAAAATGCATAGAAATGAGCTCTGGCTTACCTGTGTCACATATATCAGATCTGTGTATGCTCTCTTCTGGCGGCTCACTCAGTCGTCCCACCTGTAACATATTAAACCGTCAGGTCTGATACAGAATCACATTTGCATTTGACATCAGTGGAATAACTGTTTGGAATGAAGTGGATTGCTGATCAAACTTTTTGGTTTGGGAATAATTCACATAATGGGTGTAATTAATCTGACTAAACATTGAAGCTTTCCCATGGATTTATACACATATGTTCTGGAAATCTAAAAAACACAAGGTCAACGAAGCATTTTAAAAATCTTATTTTTAAATGGACATATAATACATTCAAAAGTTTGGAGTCAGAAAGATTTTTTAAAGAAATTAATGCTTTTATTCTGCAAGGATGCAATAAATCAAAAAGTGAAAGGAATAAATTACATTTTAAAATACATTCAAATAAAAAAATGTGAGGATTGTTACAAATATTTTTTCACAATATAACTTTTTTTTACTGTATTTTTAATCAAATAAATGTCGTCTTCATGAGCATAAGAGACTTCTTTTAAAAATATTTAAAAGCCAATCCTAAACCTTTAAATGGTACAGTACATTTCCTTATTCAACGATGTCAAATTACTTATAAAAACAGTTTAA
The DNA here is from genome assembly GCF_003368295.1 of Carassius auratus. Classification (NCBI taxonomy): domain Eukaryota; kingdom Metazoa; phylum Chordata; class Actinopteri; order Cypriniformes; family Cyprinidae; genus Carassius; species Carassius auratus. Next base: position 21,655 of record NW_020523586.1, read on the forward strand.
AGAAGCATCACAGGTACATGAGTTACAGCACTTGTAATCTCTAGTAATCTTGTTCTGTCTGCCAGCAGTTGTTATATGAGAAATACCAGTCTGCTGCTCAAAGCAATATCTGTAAACGATACTGTAAACTGCAATAAAAGTTTCCAAAGTCATGACTTTAGTCATTTATAGACTCATAAAACTCTGATTCACACATCATTCTCCTTTAACCTGCTATCAGAGGTTTATGATGAAAAATGAAGAGGGGGTGGACAGCTGAGAGGTACATTTCAAAAGGGGATTGTTTCACATGGAGAGTTGAAACACATTCTCTTCCATAACATATTGTAAGCATGTCAAATATTTAATCCATAATAAAATGAATATTATATCATATATTTACTCAGAATACACAGATCATTTTCTGTCAGTGGGGTCTAGATGATGCATTTACAGCATTTACCAGCAGAGGCTAACAAGTCTATGCTAACCAGCTGAACCATGGACATTTGATTTGAATCACCAGCAAATTGGGGCAGTGTTTGAAATTTGTATTTGAAAGCAATCTAAAAAAAACTGTCATCAGTTTTACTATAATGTTCTGTAATGGCACAGAAATTAATTAGTTTCCTTTTAACTGGTAAAACTTTATAAGAGCAAAAAGCAGAAATAATCAGAGAAGCTTATTGTGAAGCTTAGGCAAAAAAAGTTTTCTGTTCCTTATTTTTCCGTATTTCTCTGCTTTTTAGGCAGAGATGAAACAATGTCCAAGATTTATAGAGAGTCACTAACAATGAAAGTCAAAAAATTTAAACCAGACTGTTAAGGCTCATCTTAGGAGTTATCGTCTTCTGTCTTTATTGCTATAAATAACCACTACATTTAGGTAAAAATAATTTGATCCTCTCTGTTTTTGTTGTCTGTCTTTTCTCAGTCCCTCCTTTTGCAAACAATGACCATGCGATTTCCAAATTCTTTATATAGCTCTACTATAGACAGGAAAAAAAGAAAGCGTTTCCTTGAAGTTTGTGTTCAATGCAGACTCACCCTTGCAAGTGCATCTGGCTCTCGGCTCTTCTCTCTGTACAGCTGGATACTGTGCTGTGCATTTATATGTGTGCTGTTCTTCACAGTCAGACTAATAGATTCGGTGACAGGGCAGATACGAAGCTGGTTAGAGCCGTCTGTCCAAATCTGACACATCCACACTGGCCTCCACGCACTGCAACTCGAGGGACTGGTCATAACAAAGTCATAAGACACATGAAACTCAGCCCCTACTGTACACTGGATCAATGACTGAGGTGACACACCAGTTATTAAAGGAGCATTTTAACATGTAATCTAATTATAGTGTATTGTGTCAGGCAGGACAGAGTGACTCACTCTGTTAGAGCGCTGATGAGCGTCGGGTCTCCGTGCTTCTGAGCCAGCGTGAGAGGACTGTGGCCTTCCTTGTCAACTATGGGAACCATCCTCTGACCTTCAGACTCCTGGAAGAGGAAGTGACTGAGGTGGGGGAACCCCATATGTATGGCCACATGTAGAGGCGTTGCCCCGGAAAGGAGATCTAAAAGAGAAAGAGAACGATAAATAATCAAACTTGGGAAACTTTTTCCTATAGTAGATTTTTTTTTTATATTTACAAAATTTTTCTATTTATTTAATTTCACTGACAAATACAATAATATACACGAAGAAAAAAATCTAACTTTCCTTTTTTTTTTTTTTTTGAAAAATTAGTTCATAAAGTGTACAAGCATAAAAGTAATGTTGGTAGTGGTGGGCAATATGATCAAAACCTAAAACCAAAACTATGGATCACAATATAATTATTTTTGCTTTAAATAAGGTATTTACAATATCAAAATTTTGGTACCTTTGCAATTTCATAATTCTTGTCACCAGTATCAATATCACAAAAAACAATACTAGCCTAAATTTTAAAACTTATGAATAAAAAATAAAAAACTCAAGTTAACTGAATAAAACAGTGAGTAAATAAGAATAATAACCTTAATAGAAAAAGAACTACAGTAGAACAAATCAATGAGATATGCTACATACATTGTATAAAGTAATAGAATTTATTAAAACACTGCATATTCTACACGGTGTTAAATAAAGATATTTATTCTTATTAAAGTCACAAATTTACTCAATTTACTCGAGTGCAGTGAGTGATCTTTCTTTTTATTTTTGTTTGATTAACATGATGAATGACAAGACATCAGGAATATTAGACTGCTATCACTTTAAGAGCTGCCTGGATACAATATACTGTTACACATGTGTTTTCTTTCTCAGTTAATAGTGTCTAGCATTATATCACCCACCCCTATGTGTAAGCATGATATTGTAATTTGTAGAGAGTGTGTCATGCTTTTCAATGATGCACGGCAAAGTTCTCTTTAATTCCAACCCCATGTTTAGTCCATTAATCTTTTTTCACCATCAATAAATATTGTTCGTATTGAGGAATATACAGTATATTAAACCACACATCAATTTCTAATACTTTTTATATATTTAAATAATAATATTAATAAAATCTCCACAACTACAAGAAATCAGAACCCCATTTGGCATACAAGTCTAAAAGTTCTAAAATGCACACAAAATGTTGTTTTGTTGTTTGTATGCGAGCCCATCTGTTCTTTGTGCTCTGTGCAAACAAGCAGCAGACTGATAGGTATAATGCTGTCTAAAAAAGAAATGCCTTTGTTGACATCCACATTGATGGTTTAGAGTTCAAACAGAGAGCTAATCTCTGTGTGGTACACATCTGGTCATAAACATGCTGTAGGGTGACAAACACTTACAGCAAGCACTTTGCACATGGTCTCTATGAGGTGTATAATAAAGGGGTGTCAAAGACAGGGCCCAAGGGTTGAATATGGTCCATGGAGGAATCCAGTCAGCCTTTTAGAATATTTAAAGATTTTTTTTTATTCAATCTGGCCTACAAACTACAATGAATATGGCACCCTTTCTGTTTTCCTCTTCATTGTATAAGTGTTTCCCATAAGTGTGCATGAGCCTCAGATATAGAATGTGTTGAACCTGCTCATCAGGTTATAACGATACTCAGCAAACACAAATTTAAAATGATTTTCATCAAGTAGACTCATCATAAACAATCCATTCATCTTAGTATGAATTAAATTAGGGCGGGTCAGGACATAAAGAATCAAGTGGATAAAGCCTTGAATAGGTGTGGGATTATTTTCTTTGTCCTGGTTCAGTGGAACTGAGCACAAGTTACTGAGTGTTGACAGACAAACTAATGAGGGGACTCTAAACTACACCGGTGTGTTTGTAAAACACTGCACACACATGCGCAGTAATTGATTGAACAGATGTCTACGACTCTTTGCTTATGTTGATAGTGGTAGTCGAACTGCTGTTTTGATTTGTCAGCGAGGTAAGGCCACATTTCCATAGCCAAATCACACTGATCTCAGTTTTCTGCAAGCACGTCACTTATATATTTTGCAAGAAGTTGCAGAAACCGAACCAGTTATTTGGTTGAGAAATAAAGGATTGCTTCTGCTTGATTTTTGTTGGTGAAATTTCTAAAGTACAGCATGCTAAAGCGGTTTTTCTCAGCAAACTGTGCCAACAACAAAAGTTTTCAGGGGAACTAATTTAAAGGATTAGATAAACATATTCCTATCCAATAAGTGAACGTCCAGGGTTTTTTTATACACTTAAAAGAAGCAGTAACACTTGAGAGATAAATTGCTGTTACTTTCCCTGAGAACAACAAGAATGTTGGTAAAGAGTGCTGTCATTAATCAAAGCTGACACACTGTTCTTCAGACAAAGCAATGAAATGAACGCTAATTCAGCTGTGCAATTTACCGCAAACAATCGTTAGTGTTATGTAAGGGGCCCTGTGTGCTCTAGAGACATTCTTTAAATCTCTCTTCATTCTCACTGTTCAAGAAATTAGTTAATGTGCCATGATGGAACGAGCACTGTATCCATTCTCACTTAGACAGAACTCCAGACCATGACAACTTCTACACTACACTGTATTACACACACACACACACACACACACACACACACACACACATTTTTATACAAAACATCTATCTACTGTCCATATTAAAATATTGAACCTATATAGCATTAATGTTTTCATTCCAGAATATTCTGCATTGAACATTTTTCTTATTATCAATATGCATGTAAAGACCAATAGGAATTGTATTTATTTTTTGTAAGATTTCCTCATTCCGAAAAATCTCCTAATTCTACTGTAATTAAATGAAGCCAACATAAAGGAAAGAAGTAAATACACACAAATATATTTTAATGAATTATTTCAATATATCATTCAAACTGAACACTCCTATTAAAACGCTTTTAAAGAAACATAAATCATGTATGTGAAATAAAATATTCCATGAAAAAAGTTCCAGGAGTTAAACAGCTATAGCTGAAACTGTGCTCTGGCCAACAAGACTAGATAAATTATTGTGCACTATTTTAGTCTATATCGCTGTTTGTTAATATTGGCTGTCTGTCACATGAGCAGCATGTTCCTAACACTCATCCTGATAACTTGCTCTGACGCAACAGTGTTTCCTCAAATTGGAAATCCCCATTGCACAAAAAATAATAATAATAATGTAATATGTGGATTAAAAATCCCTAATGTTTTTTATTTTATTTTATTTTATCTTAATCTTTTATTTTTGTGTCAGCCATTCTCTCTCTCTCTCCCTCTCTCTCTCTCTCTCTCTCTCTCTCTCACACACACACACACACATATATATAAAATGCACAGATTCATTGGCTCAGGACCCTAAATTCATTCTCTTTAATAAGTCTAGCTTTTAAGTGAACCCAAAACACTATTACTTAGAGTTACTCAGTTGTAACTAAAGTGCTGTTGAACTGAATCCTGTGTTCCACTAACGAGCCATAACAAACATGGTGAAGAGCTCCATACATCTAAACCTGTCCAAAACAAAAGTTAGTTATACACCCACATGGCTAATGCAATCAGAATGTAATTCATACAGTTCATTCAAGCGGTTTCTTAAATGGCAATGGCACATCTGTAAAGATCACAAGAGGCTCTAAATGTTTCAGAAAGGTGATCTGTGTTTCCAAAACATAAATCACATGAATTTAATGGCAGCCTGGGGTATGGTGCTTAGAAGTGTACTTTCTTCTGATAACTAACTTGTTTGAAGACTTTGCCCACTCTATTTGTACATAATGTTCAGAATCTAGTGTAGTAGACAGGAATAAAATAAAGGTTAGCAGTAAAGACGAAGTGAAACTGACTGACCTTGCTTCTCCTGTCCAGCTTGGCTGTCCCATCCCAGAAAGTGCAAGTTAGCCAGGGCCTGTGTGATTTTTTCATCAACTGCACTGTGTTGTCCCACTGGATTAAACTCTGATGTTCCCGAGGCTTCTCTCTGGCTGAAATGCCCCTGTTCATAAATACTGAGCCCCTGTTCTGCTAGACTTCCCAATCGAAATGATTCCTTTGGATCGCAAACCCCATCAGTCACAGGCTGGCCAGTCTGGTCTAAATGGTTAGTCTCAGATGCAAACATTTTCTCTGGGCAGAATGTCCTTAGGATATCCTGATAGCTGCTGGACGTCAGGTTCACGAGCTGCTCTGCCACCTCTTGTGCCTCATCCCGTATGTACTCCAGAGAGAGCTCTCCTGAATTGCAGAGGACGCTGGTGGGACTCCTGCTGTCCCTCGAACAGCAGTAGACCTCCACAGATACTTTCTCTGGAACATCGTGGCCTTGATGGAGAAAAGGTGAAAAAGGTTCAAATATGTGAAATGATACCTCTTCCATCTGCTCATCATGAACTACATTTTGATCATGTTGTGTAAAACGCACTGTTTTTGCTTTATTTTGCTTGTTTCCCTCAACATTCCCCGACAGATGCTTGGTCTACTTTTTACATTTGGTCATGTTTGACCCTGTCTGTGAAATCCAGGCTAAAGTCTCAAAATCTTATTATGAGATAACAAGCATAAAAGTTTGATTTCGGCCATTAATTTCACTAGGATTTCAATCTTTGACATGGTCTTACTCAGTCAATATTAAATATATAAAGGTTATATTTTCACAGTATGTTCTTCATGTTTATGAAGAACGATTTTATGTAGAAAACAGTAAAACACAAAAAAATGACTTTAGCTGGGTTTTCACAGCCAGGGTCAGGTTTGTTTTTTTGTTTTTGTTTTTTGTTTTTTAGCTTTGTTTCACAGCATCTTAAACCAAAGGCTGCTGAAGGATGGACAAGTCTTGTAATATGTCTGAAAGACTAAAAACTAGGGTAATATTTGTACATCACAGTATTGTCTTGTGTTACGGTCTTGATTCAGGTCACATGGCAAAATACAAAAACAGGATGTTATGAACACTGGAACTTTATATTATAGGAAGAAATCAGGCACTGGCTCATTTTTGTTTTTACTGACACTTATAAAACGATCAGGTAACATAAGCTCATATTTCTATTTCATTATGTTTTAGGCCTGAACTGTTTCTTTCAGGTATCTGTTGCCTTCTGACTATTTGTTTCCATAGAAACACTTATTCATTACACCTCAACATATACAAACAAGCGCTACTATTGTACAGAACTATACTTTTCCATGTAAACAGGAAATCCCCTTACAGTCCTGTTCACACAAAGGACGGTGAGCATAAAGGTAACTATAACTATACAAAGTTTTAATAATCCTTCAAATTCTACGAAAATAATTAATACCACACCAGAACTATAATAATAACAACAACACAGAGCAACAATAGCACTGGAATAATTTTTCCAGCCAATATAGTTATCGTTATAGTTATCAATCTTGCAGGCCTTTACACATTCAAAGAAAATCATCGCTCTATAGACATCAATTACGCTCTGTGATTTATTTAGTGTCTCACCAGGCACAGTGAATTTAACTGAGCCTTGATCCTCGGCCCTGTGAGCTTTGGTTACATGGTGTAGGGACGAGCCCAGAAGGACCACAAAGTAGTCGGCTTCTTCCTGAACACCCGGCGACACCTGCAGCTTCACACAGACCTCCACCTGACCCTGGGAGAAAGACAATTACATCCACATTATGATACACACCATATGCCAGAATGAATTTGTCCAAAATATATATTTTTAAAGCCAAGACAAATCTTAAAAAAAAAAAAAAAATGGAACTTATTATTCAGGCAAATAAAGTTTAATGAAATTTTACATTAGTGAAGATGAAAATGAACCAAAACAGAGAGAAATAATGACAAAGAGAGAAGAACGACAGAGATTCTTGTTGTTTTTGTTAATATTAGCTTGCTAATGCTGTTAATATGATGTTTGGAACTGCAGTGGTGAAGTACACTGAAGACTGAGACCATATGAGAGTTGAGTTGGGTAATCCAGACCACCAATGTCTTTGATTTGGCAGAGTTTGATGAATAAGGAGGATATAAAAATGTTCTCTATTATCTCCAGCCATTTTCATTTGTTCACTGAATAATACTGGGCTCCTCTTCTACAGACTTATTTGCATGGATATTTGGTTATACCACAGCAAAGGACATAGCCAAATCATGATGTAAATTTAAAGCAAAAAAAAAAAAAAAGAAAGAAAGAAAAAAAAAAACCCGCCCACCCACACATCAGCCCAGCTCTTAAGGCCTTAGACTGAACCATGATTGTAACACAGAAAACTTAAGTAGTTACTGCAAAATGCTATTGGACATTTTGTGAAAAGGTGTACCTACTTAACCATATCCTTGGGACAAACTTGCACCCAGAAAGTCTTCTTGTAAAAACTGTATGAAAATAAAGTAAATGATGTTTTCTTTTAATTATTGTAAAAATGCAGAAAGTTTTCTGTTTAGGTTAGTACTAGGATGTTGGTTATAGTGTTAGGGTATAGCATTTATAACTAGCTGTATATACAAAAACAAACGGAGTCTCAATATTCAATATCCCCATCTATATCCCCATCTAGACAGCAAAGTAAACGTGTGTGTGTGTGTGTGTGTGTGTGTGTGTGTGTGTGTATAAGAGTGAGTGAGTGAGTGAGTGAGTGAGAGAGAGAGAGAGAGAGAGAGAGAGGGAGCTTTGGGCTGGGTCTTTCTGGTTTCAGATGCAGATGTTGCAGATCAACAGTACCGTCAGACTGACACTACGAGAGACAAATGGAAATGAACTGATTGTGCTGGTATTGAACCCGATTGTGAAGCAATTATTTTACTCTGAAATAAGATTCTAAAAGGAAGTGTAAACAAAGTTAAAGTACCAAGTGAAGTTCAAATATGGGAAACTAATAAAATGTTGTTTATTTCATATTGGGAGTCTTAACTGCTGATTTTTAGATTGTTTAAACAGAGTAATAGGGGTGATTAATCAGAGGCTGGACTCATTATCAAAAGTATAAGGTCATACGGTGCTCAACTCTATTTTTTCCAGTAAATATCTACAAGTAGTTTGTTATTACAAATATTATATGCCTGATGTTTAACAGATCAATAGTTCACGAATATTTAAACAACTTTACAAATACTGTATATGGCTATTTGAATTTAACATGACATGATACGTGTTTTGAATGCTATTAAATGAACTGTATAGTGAAGTGTTACCATCTTTATATTCATTTCCAATACCGTACCATACTACAGAATGGCATGAATACAATAAACAAAAGAACAAGTGTGCTAAATGCATGAGAAGAAATAAAGAGCTAAAAAAAAATCTCAAACAAAATACTTCCAGAAGCATGGAAAGTTATTCTAAAAGAATACAGGGCCACTGTGTATTTCAACACAAGCAGACAAAAAACAACAAATCCATAAGCACAATCATTCATCATCAATGCAGGCATTCACACGCGCTTAACAACACACGGTCCATTGAAATTTACCCATAATTCCATGCTCTGATTTCATTAAACAGACCCTGGATCAAAGAAACACCCCGTAAATGAGGGAGGTGAACAGTAAATTCAGTCTCGCCGGAGGCATGTGTGTGACAAGGCACTTTTCTCTTTCTCCCTCCATTCAACATAAAGCCCCCGTTTGATTGTTTGCCTTCCTTCACCAGACGTCTCCCTCACTTCCTCTCATTTAAGAGGCCCTGCAGAAATACTGATGGAGGGAGAGAGGAGGGATACAGAGCAGGTTTGGTGTGTGAATGAGGGAAAGGTAAGGTCTCTCCTATTTTCTCAGGCTCTGTATAGTATACATAGGGATGAATGATGAGCAAGGGATTCTCTCTGCTCCTCCTCTCATTTCTTTCTTCACCCTGTCTATCAGTTGTGCAGACTGACAGCGTTCCTCTCTCTTCCCACACAGTCCTGCTGTCGTTTCAGAGCAGTAAAAACTCACAAATCCTTAATCTAACAGATCCAGCTTGAGTTCAGCTTGCAAACATTATGGGTACTGTTGTGGCCAAAATCTTACATCACAACATGAGTCATGTTTAAAAATGGTTTCTATTTAAATCCTCGTGTGGTACTTTCCATTTTTAGATAATCCAGTAAAGTAAATAACAATTCAAGAAAGTTAATTGATTATTTTCTTGTTTTATTTGGAAACTAGACAAATACAAAAGACAAGATTAATCATAAGAGTGACATGAATAACTGGACATTTAAGTGGAAAAACAGCTGCTTTATAAGAAAACGAGCCAAAAATACTGATTTAGAAAATTATGCTATAGTCTCATCAACAATATTTACTAAAGCTCATGATTATATTTCAAATATTGTATGCAACAGATGGAACGGAGCAGTTAGCGAGTGTATATTTGGTCCTGTTTAGTCTTCTTGTCATGCTGGCTTATAAATGAAGAAAAGAGCAGAAGCTGAATTACTGCAGCTACTTCTTGGATCAATGAGGGGATGTTATTGTCTCCAGCACCTGGTTGCAAACTAGTTCCTGGAAGAAAAACACCTCGCTAATAATTTGGTCCCTATGGACAGCATGTGTGTTTCCTTAACGATGACCTAACCACTGCCATTTGAGAAGGGTGTGTATGGGTTCTCATGTTCAAACAGGATTCCTGTCCAAATGCATGTTTAGGTAAGCATTGCTTTCAGTAGTGTCATGTCTTTTTTTTAAATCTTTTTAGAAAGATCATCTAGACTGATACACAACATTTAAAGGGGTCATATGATGTCGCTAAAAAGAACATTGTTTGGTGTATATAGTGTAATAAAATGTGTTTATGCAGTAAAAAAAAGAAGAAAAAAAAAAAAACTTATTTTCCACATACTGTACACAATTGTTGCTCCTCTATGCCCTGTCTTTCTGAAACACGTTGATTTTTACAAAGCTCATCATTCTGAAAAGCAAGATGTGCTTTGACTGTCCAGCTATCCAGTGCATTGTGATTGGCCAAATGCCTCAAGCGTGTGATGTAAATGTTACGCCCCCTAATATACTGTCATGCTGTATCAGCGCACCGGCGCACCAAGGCAAAAAAAGTAAAACCTATTATAAACGAGGCATTTGTTGCATCCAGTGGGGACAATATTGAATATGACTTATACTGTCCTTTTACGCATTGCATCACACCGCTTAAAACATAAAACCATGTCTGCATTTGTGATTGGAGAAACGACAATCAACAAGCGCTACTCTACACTCCTTAAAACTCGCATTTGAATCGTCAGTGGTAAAGCCTTTAAATATGTAAACATACTTACAGACTTTGAGTCAGAACAGCTGTCATTGTAGTCTAGTCTCCCTGGATCAGGAAGCAGTCCTCCATAAAATGCGCTGCACAAATCTGAATGTGTGTGTTGAAACTGTTCTAGAACAGTGTTGTAAATACAACTTAACCACTGATTTCTAGTCGAGTACTCTTTTGGAAAGCCAAACAAAGTAATTTCTCTTTTGTAACGAAACACACATTAAACATTATACAAATCTTCCCACATCATGGTATAGACATGTGGGGGCGTGTTTGAATGAGGCAGTTAAGGAAGGCGTGAACGAGTCTTAACTCTTACAAAAAATATCTCTTTGGGTTTGAGACTTCAGTCTTTCCATCATTTGATCCCTTTAAATGTAACAAAATATAGCAATTTTAAAGACTTGGAATAAATCCATTTTAGTCTAGGCATTCAGAAATAGGTGCAACTCTAAGTGATAAAGGTCTGAGCAATTTTGTTTAAATGTTTCCTATTTCTAACCAGTAGAGTTAGTTTCTGAACAATGTACCAAAGATTTAAAAGCAGAAACAAACACATCAATTGTGACATATTTACTGGCGGTTCAGTCAATTACATGACTCATCATGGATGTGAAGTACCATTATTATAAACCATAGTAAACCTACTATTATTTTCATGATTAATGTAGAATCACTCCTCTGTCATGAGCATTAAACTGTTGTATGAGGGATGAGAATTAAGTGAATGCTATTTCTGACTGACTGTTTATGTGTTCCAGTAATTCTGTGTGTAAAAAATTGCAGAATAGACATTAGAGGCTTGTGATGGGCCATTCATTTTCATTAATATTAAGCCATTATTAATTCAGATAATTAATAATACATAAAATACATATTTAGTTGACATTAACCACCCAATATGTTATAGATAGTAGCTGACTTTTAAAAGACAATCCACCTAAACAAACAGCTCAAGCTGACTAGCTATGAATATGAACACTGTGCAAGGCATAATCGTCTTAGTGAGCTGAAATAGTATTTCTTGAAATATCCTCTTATTAGAGATAATGGCCGGTTGGATTTTCTTTGATCATGGTGATCCTGTCCCAACAAAACAGAGAAGGAATGTCAAAGAATGTAATATCTCAGAATATCTTTGTGGGAGGTGCGTAATGACCTGGACTAATGGCTCCAAATGAGGGTAAAAATAGTATAAAGATTTTCACCTAATTAATATTATGAAATTACCATCATCTGATAAGGTAAACCACAAAAAAAAAGTGTTTGTTATGCTTAAAGCAATAAGAGGATAAATAAACAAGATTCAAAGACAAAGCATAATAACAAGTCTTAGTGGACGTCACATTCAATATATTTAGTCAAATATTAGGTCATTAAAGCTAGGCACTAGCACACAGGGGCCGATCCATAAGAGTCTTTGATCAGCTAGGCAAGTGCTGAATGCTGATAACATCTTTTTATATATGTGTCATACAAAAATAGGAGAGGTTTATTTAGGTCAACATCAGCACAAGAATTATTTTCCTTTAATCTGAAATGTTTGCATCTGCAGGGTTAAGTGTTTAACTAGAACAGAGTATCATGTGTTCATTGAGGAAATGCCTCCTTGCGATTCCAACTGATATCCAAAGCAGAAACACAGAAATAACATGACAGGATTGTCCAAATTGTCCCCTATGGACTCAACATGACTCACAAGATTGCAGCTTCCAAAGACATCAAAGAGCGTATGCTAAATTACAATTTCTGAAGGAGTCATGCCAGTCATGACCCCCATCACATAACACTCCGAATCCACCTAATGTAGAAGGCTGAATATTAAGAACAACCAGACTGCTAGCTAAACCAGTGTTTCCCGGTACACAGACATAGTAATTTTCTTTCCACTAGGGCTGTCAAAAAGAAAATCCACATTCAAATGCAAATTTGTTGCAAAAATGTTGAAGGTCTGGAATCCATGGCAGCTTTCATTGGCAAAGCCCATCCATGAGGCCCATTTGACCGACATAGTCAAACAACCAATCATATTTCATTTAATTTCAGCATCACGTTCAGGGCTTGGAAATGTCCCACACTAACAGACCAGTGTGTAAACTCTCTGACATATTTTAAAGATTCTATGCTGCGAACTATAAATATTTAGCATACTTTCAGTTGGATCAGCGTTTAGTTGATTCCTGATAAGCGCTCATCTTCACAGCAGTAAACACGACGGCTTTCTTCTTCAGTGAGGTTTGGCATCATGGCATTTTGTTTCCAGGTGGAACGTTAAAGAATGTGACACACATGTCTCACGGAAATCTGGTATAACTCAACCAATCCGAAGATGACTTTGAAACTCTGAAGTGTTTCCATTTTTGTGTGCCATCAGACGTTCAGCCAACGGTCCATGGCGTGACGTCTGAGGCTGAGACTATTTTTCTTGTGACCTTTACCGAGTGATTTGAAACTTGCTCTCCTTGACTGTGACTCATTAAACATTCCTCGTGGCTCTGCACAACAGGTGAGACTCGGGGCTGGCCAACAATATCCAGACACACCCTGGCACACAGGGCCATGCTAACACACACACACACACACAGAACCCACTCAGTTCTACTGAAGGAGCACATACAATACGGTCATGATGACTTCCAGTTAATAATGTCCACACCCACTCACTTCATTTATAAAGTCATGGCAAAAGCGAAGACACTACAGCAGTTTGTTACACTCAAACCATAAGGACTACAGCGTTTGTCTGTTTCTTCATGTGTAAACTCGCATCCAAGAAGCTCAGTGCCATGAGCCTATTTTTTTGACTTTGTTCAATAAATACAGCCTTTAGCGAACATAAGAGACTTCTTTCAAAAAGCAACGACAAGTAAATTTGCCATTAGAGTAATTTTGTGTGAAAAAAAATACACGCCTTTGGTTCATATATAAACCATTTGTTCAGACTACCTACTGATCAGAATCACATCTTTGAAAGTGAAAAAACACATACCTAAGAACACTTGAAAGCATTTAACACACGTACACACACTAATTGCTTTTAGCTCTGAGTGAATGAGACTGTTTGTCTTCAGTGCCGCATTGGGAGTTGAGAGTCGACACTATACAAGTCTGCTATAACTCTCAACATATCCCCTTACAATAACACATTATCCCCATCACAGTCACACACACCTTCAAAAGCTTACACAACTAACACATAGTGCCCCTCTTTCATAATGAGGTCACAGAGAAGGATTGTGCGACTCTCGTTCACCCCACACACTGTGATTATACAGCTGAGCCAGCAAACGATGAAAAGGGCTTCAGAACTCACAACAGCCTCCTGTCCAGTGATCAACACCTCTCAAACATTTACTCCTGTAGACACGGTCTCAAAGTTTTGGGTTAGTAATAAAAAGGTGCAGGTTTGAAACGTGCAAGGAGTGACGCAGGTTTCTCTAACAGAATTGCTTCTGTCAATTTGTTAAAAAAAAAAAAAAAAACTATTGGTAAAGCATTATAGAGAGAGAGAGAAAAAAAAAAACTTGTAGATAAGAAACTAGATTATGTTTTCATGCCAAAGGTCATGGGTTTGAATCCCTGATCAAGCAAATATGGTTTTAACTGTATGGCTTGTATATACTGCAAGTGACTTACCATAAACTAGGCTGCCAAATACACACATATAAATGTCATTTAAGCCATTTCATTAGAAATTCAGGTTGAGAGAGCTGTAAATAATTACAAAAAGGTGGAAAAGACTGTAACAGTAGTGTAATGTTTTCTTAGTAATAATCTAAGGAAGTTAATGAATGGAGAAAAAAAAAATTGAACAGCAGGTTGAAAAAGTTGAAAGTCAGGTCACAAACCTTAGGCTTAGAGAAAGCATTTCTTTTTGGTCTCTGTCACAATTATAATAATCATAAATATCCATGAATGTTAAACCCCCAAAATTTTTAAAAGGTTCGTGATTTAAAGGTATAGTCCACCCAAACAAAAACTGTTTCAGGTTTGAATTGACATGAAGATGAGTAAATGATCACAAAACGTCTCTTTAAGACACAATTGTACTTATTTGCAAACAGACAATTTCACAAGACTAAGGTAATGAGCAACTGAAAACACAAACTGTACCGCACCGTTTGTATGGTGTTAGACTTTGATCAACTTTTCGTTCATGTTTTCTATATTGAATGTTAAATGCAATTATGAGAGACGCTGTCCACAAAATGCAGAAACTGGGATGAACAAAATAGTTTATAAATAGAGTAAATAGAGTAGTTCGCTCATGCATAGACAGATGTGTATGTAAAGTCAGAAAATGAAAGGACAAATCCTAAAGGAATA
>NW_020523587.1:0-25757 GCF_003368295.1 Carassius auratus
CTGTGATGTCTGTCCATGAATTGTTAATGCCTTTGAATTGTCTGACTGCACTTTGCTGAGCCTGAGCTGGTTAATGAGACCTAAGGGACGGCGCAAAAGAGAAAAAAGAAAAACTGACAAAGAAAAGTGGCATTACCTCTGCACAGTAAATCTTTCCAGTTTGGATGGGGAAATAAATCTATGTGTCTGATGTTATAAACTCTCATAGGTTATCAGAAGTAACTTTTCCATTAAGGGAAACATTGGTACATGTATTGATATTTATGTATGAATTAATATGTTTTCAATTTATTCATAGTTTATTCACAGAGGATGCATTAAACTGATCAAAATAAGGCGGTAAAGACTATTACATTTTAAATAAATAATATATTTCCAATAAATGCTGATTCATCAGATAATTTCTTAAGCACCAAATCAGCACATTGTAATGATTTCTGAAGGAATATGCGACACTGAAGACTGGAGTAATGGCTGCTGAAAATTATGCCATCTCGAGAATAAATTATTTTTAACAATAACTTATTTTGTAATAAACTGTAATATTCATGTTTTTCCTGTATTTTTGTTTAAATACATAAAGCCTTGTGGGCATTAGAGCATAAGAAATGTAAAAAAATCTTGTATATATACTAATTTACATACTAATTTTGCTCCCATTTTTTGAATTACAGGAGCCCCTTGTAAAATTTTGGATCTTGCTCTAATCTGTTGGTTTGCTTAAGTCTGTGTTTTGTAGGTTTTTTCACAGTGGGTGGGATTTTCTTAAATGTGCGTTCATTGCTGCACTGTCTGCTGTATTGTCTGCAAGATATTTCCTCTTAGATTTATTTAATAATCCGCAAACATTTATATGCTCTACTTTGCTACATTTTAAAACCCAACTGCAAATCAATTCAGATGTTGTTGTTTTTTTTAAGTATCTTATAACAGAACAACGTGGAATCAAAGAATGCAACCTTATTATCTCGTCGTAAACATCGTGCACTGGCAAATCTCCCACTGTTGCAAGCACATTGGAGACGAGATCGCTATAAAAGGAAGACTGTGGTCTTAAAGCATGTACCCTGTATTTCTTCATTTGGAATATTTCTAGAATCTTGCCATCTCTCGGTCAGCTTGTTGCCATGGAATTCCCAGAGTGCCGCTCCCTCTCCTTATGTCACACAGGCATTAGAGTGAGTCAGTTATTTTCCACTGTTAGAGACATACAGCATATACAGTTGCCGCCAGTCTTAGCTGCACAAGATGATATGCGCAGTTTGGAATGTGCAACATACTTAAAATGTTGACCGTGGCAAAAAATATTCAAGAAGATGCATATTTTATGTGCCCTGACAATGCATTTTTTAATCTGTGAGTTCTGCGCTTAATATTTAGGGTAACGATTTTACCTCCATCTCAGCTGCTGATGATGTGCAATGTTGTGGATGACTTCTTCCCAGACCTATTCCCCATAAGGCACTGCTGTTTCTGCACCACATGATCTGCTAACAAAGCACCAGAGATTAAAGAGCTGTCTGCTCTGGGCTTTAATCTCCTAAAGAGGGACCGCTGGGGCACACAGGCACGTCACAGCACATACTTCCTGTCACTGCCTGTTGTCTGAAGGAGGGATGGCAGTGACAGCATTTATGCTTGACTTAAAAGGTGAGGCGAAATGAAGGATGATGCTTTTTGCTTATTAACAAAAGACAAAGACTGTACGTGTTTTCATATCAGTTCCCTGAGGGATAGTAGGAGTGGCCACGTAACACTGAGTGGAATAAGAGGCGTTCAGTCCCTCTTGGGCAGTTTCAGCCAGATCGTTGTGCAAACACAGCAGGCCCACTGGGGTTAACTCAGCCACGTAATGACACCACAGTGGAATAATGGGCAGCCAGGCTCAAGTTTGTTTTCATTTGCCATGTAAATGGCTGATTCTGAACTGTGGGGACACATACCTTGGGAAGAAACCTCTCACTCAGGTTCAGTTCACAATCAGAGCGCCATTCGCAGCAGTAGAACCATCCATCTTCCTTTTAGAGCACATTTGCACATGTGCCAAAAGTGGGCCAAAGATCACAATCCCAACGCACATCTCCACTCATTCAATTTACACTCAGCCGATTGTAATTATCCCAGGGTGCAGAAACAGAAGAGTTTAGAGGGGAGTGGGAAAAATGGGTGTCTCCAGAATCTTTACACTGTCCTCATTTGAGGAAATGAAGCATGGCCTCGGCTTGACCCCGTCTCCCTTGGTGGTGCTCATGCAAATGGAATGAAGTGTGCAGGTGTTCGACAGCGCTAATATATATATATATATATATATATATACGTGTAGGTTTAATATATAAGAGTGCACTGACAGATCTAGATCACTTGCCTTTGCCAGGGGAAAAGAGCCACGCTGCAGTGACAGAAATGACTCATAAATGGCCACACACTGTATGCATACACTCTACTTTACAGTACATTTATTAAATCTCAAGAAGCCTTCTTGCTCATTGCTGTTGTCTATCTTTCAACCCCAATACCAGAATGAACGTCTTAAACTGAGTCCCACTCCTAAATGAACTACTCATGGAGCCTGAAATTGCACGTGGAAATCAGGTTGATGAGAGATCAGCTGGTGTTACCTCCTGTATACATGTAGACCAGTGAAATATACATATATATATATATATATATATATATATATATATATATATATATATATATATATATATATATATATATATATAATTTATTTAATACGATAAAAAACTGTTTATACATATAATTTTTTTATAAACATACCTTTTATGATGTATATTTTTTATTTCTATAGGGAATTCATTTTGTATATTTTTTAGGAACATAGTAAAAATTGTCAATTTGACACAGCTGCCTTGATATTAAAATTAAGGAAAAAAGTTTAATTACAGAAAGCAATTCCTGAACATACAATCTTATCAAGTACAGTATTTTTCGAATAATCATTTATCTTAGACAAAAAAAAAAAAAAATACCTGGTGCTAATATTATGGTACAAATGCCCAATATTCATTTGTATGGAAAGACTTTTTTTTTTCAAATATTAGTGATATATGTATACATACACACACAAACACACACACACACACACACAAATAAATCATAAAATGTTTTAGAATGATGATTAATATGTTAACACCTACTAATGACTTTAGAGAAAAATTTAGTTTGAGTTGTATAACATAATGTTGCTATTTTTTATTTTTTTTTGCATTGATTATAGACGACACATTTTGTTCATATTTAGTTCATCATGTTCTTAAGACAAGGTCATGCATGAACTAAAAAGTTAGATTAGCACTGCCTTGTGGTTAAAAATAAATGATACACATAAAGTTGACACTGAGTACGTTTAAATGACCACAAACCCTGGTGACTACTATCCTCATTTAAACCGTATGTGTGATGTTAAAATAATGCCTGATCACACTTTTACACTCGGGGATTGTTTTCCTCTCACAACACATCTTTTTTAGATTCTCAAAGGAAAACAGCAACAGTGTTTAGAGCAGCAAATGGTTTTACAAGCCAGAACCCATCATTTATTCTCTCCTGTGATATGTCCATTCACGGTCCATATGCCCTTCTTAGCATAAATCCCCATTTCAGATCCAGATATAGGGTTCAAATACATGCATTTGCCGTATTTAGATTAAAGAGGCTTTTAGCTTTGCCATATATGCAGATCTGGTCATTGCATCAGACTTCATAAGAGTAGCACTTTACCCCAGATGTGTACATTTAGGCAGACTATTGGTCCATGTGATCCCGTATGTATTTAGAAATGGAGATTTGTGAAGGAGCTGAGAGAGTGGATTATTTTGGGCAGATTAGAGTGTCATCTGCTGCGGGTTCAACCAGCGTAGAGAGCAATCATGTGAATGTGTGGCTAGGCAATGGGCATCAGGATTATCAATCCTAATCTTAGAGGGTGAGCCATTATCACTGCATTAGTCTCATGGTCCCCAGAACCACTCATGGCATCTTTGTTTGTTGTAAATGTGTGACTGGACAGTCTGTCATGCAAAGATCTATTAAGTGCATGAAGATTCATTGGCTTTGATTATAATACCTGGTAAACTCTCACTTGCAATACACAGACAGGTCTGCACAGAGTGAAAGTTAAAGTGTGTGAAAAGAAGAGCTACATTCTTTCCCTTAATGGGAAAAATATGTTGTTTCTCTTAGTCTCAGGTGTTCCATTATGTAGCTGAGAATGAGTTTGTAATGCTTTGTGCAGTGATTTGGGAATGCGGATAAAAAGATGCCAGACTGTGCTCATTGTGCTAGTGGTCTTGTACAAAGCTGTGCTATGGCTCACTTCTACAGAAGAGATATCAGATCTGTTAAAGACATTTGCCTCTCTCTCAGCAGGACATTTAAGGTGGTTTAGAATGAATTGCTTGTATCCCTCTTTTGTAAATTGCCTTGGATAAAATCATCTGCTAAATGAATAACTGTACATGTAGTATTTGTTGATAAAAGACCCCAAATGAAGATCTTTTAAAGACATTAGATTGCATGTGATGAAAGCACTAAATAAGCATAAAAAGTGGTTTTAGATGTCAATATATTGTTTGTTTTATTGAAATATCATAGAATATAAGCCCATGACCTGCCTACAGTCCAAAAGCATGCATTTGCCGTTTTTGGTTAAAGAGGCTTTAAGCTTTTGGTTGTGTCAGACTTCGTCAGAGTAGCACTCTGAATCTGTCCGAAACCGGGGGCCGTTCACACGGGAAACATTCTTGTTTATTGCCTCTGATATTTTTGTAATTGTTGGTCTATGTAAACATGCAGCTGTTGTGCAGTCCTGCTGTTTTTCAGCATCTCAAGCCACAAGTGTTATGTTTCTAAGGACACTGTAAAGTTAACCGCAGTTCACCTATAAACTTTGAAACCATTCAGTTGTCTATGGCTGTTTTGCTTTCCTTATTCTTGAGCTTTCAAAAAAACATAAAGGTGGTAATTCAAGCAGCTCTTACAGTAAGAAATAGTGTTATTGTGAAATTTAGGTACAGATGTACAGAAAGCTGCATGTGGTGTACAGAAAAATAGATAATGTGGCCACAAAATGAAGAATCTGTTCCCACAATTTAATAATTTGTGTCCATGTTTTATTCATTTGTTCCCTCATTTTAGTTTAATTATGGCCATACTGTAGTAATTTGCTACTCGTTTTAATTATGGCCACGATTTAACTACAATGAGGGAACGAATTAGTGCAAAGTGGTGATTTTTTGTTCTTCTTTTCTTAATTATTTATACATGCCAACAATATTGTGTTTTTATTTCCCATGCATGTCATGTACAGCGCTCCATAATTGGGTGAAAGGACATGATTAATTGTTATTTTTTATCATAATTTATTATTACATTATATTACATTAGTACATTCTCAAACTAAATGAATGTGTTACTGTAATCAGAAATTGTTATCGTGTAAACAGAAAAATATAATACCCTTGTCATACCATGACACACGCCCAACTGAAACACACAAATGACATTAAAGCTGTCTAAAAATCCTCTACTTTATTCAGTAATATGTTCTGTAAAACATTCAATAAAAAAATGTAATCACTTATTGCTTTTTATTAAACTAGTACTTGATCTTATGCATATTTTCTCAAAGCATTCTCATATGTAACACGCCTCTAGATAATTGGACAGGTTCCTACTGTTTGGATATATAAAAACATGAACAAATTAAAAGTCACAGATTAACCACACATCCTTGCCATAAGTGCAGATTGAGCTAGTAATCTAAAAAAAAAAAAAAAAAAAAGCCTTGGCCAGTGCACAACCTCTCCGTTTGCATATCCATTCGATGCTTTAGGGTGCTGATGGTTTACTTGTCCCTCACACACTTACATTCTTTTTAAGGAAATTGTGTACAAGGCAGTATTTGATGGTGACCTGGCAAGATGCGTTAAAAAAATCAAATAAAACATTATCCGTAGCTTTCGAGGAAGGAAGGGTGCAGCTGAACAACAGCAGGTCCATCGTCATTTTTAAAGCAGTCGCCGCCAACAGCTTCAGTAGCGAATCAAACCATAAATAAATTAATTCATGATCATAAATAAGTTAATAAATTAAAACGATCTGTACATGGTTAAAAATGTCTGTAACTGCTGAGTGTGGCGTAAATAGTAACATTTCGACGTCGACACTACATGCTTGAACTCGGCGAGTAGGCAAAAGAGAAATTCCACTAACTGCATATAAAGGTATATTGATGGTTACAAATATAATAGTAATGCATGTCAAAGTGTCAGATTCTTCAATTGACTATATAGAGCTAATGTTGTGTGCATGAGTGTGAGATTTGTTGTGCAGTGGATGCTAAGCTGCTGTACATTCATGGTGAGGTAATGAAACAGAGAGCAAGCGCCGTGTGATCCTGTCAGGCTGGTGGAGGCTCAGACGGAGGGCTGGGGCGACCGCTGCTGCCGCTGCTGCTGCTGCTGCTGCTGCTGCTGCTCTTTTATAGAAGCACACACTTGCCCTTCTCCACCCATGGATTGTTCTTCATCAGCTCAGGATTCAGGAAAGGGTCTTCAGGCACACACTCATCGATCCACTTCACCAGGCTGAGGAGAGGAAGGAGAAGTTCCCTCATCATTCTGGGACTCAATGCTAAGTGCGTAATCTATTTAAAGTAACAAATTTGGTGCAAAAATGTGTACTATTTAGGAGTAAATAGAGCAGAGATTTGCTCTGTATGCATGTGACTTTGAACAAGGATGCAGAGTGTGAAGGAACTGGGGCCGTGCAAGATTGCACCCATGTTGAACAAATGATAAATGAGAGTGATAATCACGTAACTCTTCGCTGAAGCATTATCCATCATAAGGCGATTAATAGAAACGATGTGTCAGATGGGAGTGATATTGTTAGACTCAAGCTAGACTCCATCCAAACCCAAACACTATTAAGTCATCATGACCCAACATTATGACTCCACAATTGCTTATTCAGCTAAACTACACAATAACACTGAAGCTGTTCACTTCTGGCTGGTAAAAGGTAATTTGCAGCAGAAAAATTACTACTGTGAATATTTCAGTAAGAGAGCCCTGGGACGCAGGGAATGAGATGTCAGTGTAATGTGACAGTGGAGGGTGTGACTAACAGGCCATGCTTGCTCTCAAATTGGAGAGTAAAGCACCAGAGATCTGAGAGCTAATGCTTTGTCCTGAACAATCACCAAGAGGACCTGGCCTCTGGGCAGCCTAATTTGTGACACGAGGTGAACCTGAAAATTCAGAAATAACTGCAGTGAGTTTATGGTGGCATATGGGTTATTCAATCAGGAAACAGTTTAGAGAAGCCACTGATAAAACTGATCACTCTTCACAACAGGAACTATGAGGTTTGAACTATGTAGAGAGGATCATTTAGGTGTGTGTGGGGGGGGCGTCATCATACATTTTTTAACATATTAGATGATGATTTATTTATTATTGTTATTTCAATGATTTACTTACATTACTTATATTACCTCCAGAGTTTATATTAGCTTAAAGCATCTGCTAAAATATAGTTTATTACAACAAAAAAGTATGACGAACAACACAATATGAATATACGTTGTTTTGGTTTTATGGTTGCCATATACACTACTGTTCAAATTTGACAGAAAAGACTTTTACATTTTACATTACAAAAACAAATCTCAAATAAATACTGTTCTTTTGAACTTTTTGTTCATCAAAGAACCCTGAAAATGTATCAAATAAATAAATAAATATATTCTTTTTTATTTTATTTTATTTTGTTTTTCCACAAAAAATATTATGCAACTGTTTGCAACATTGATAGTAATTATAAATATTTCTTGAGCAGCATATTAATATATTAAGAGTGATTTCTGGAGGATCATGGGACACTGAAGACTGGAGTAATGATGCTGAAAATTCAGCTTTGCCATCACAGTTATAAATTATATTTTAAAATACATTAAAATACAAGTTATTTTCAATTTCTAATGATATTTCACAATAATTACAATATTTATTGTATTTTTAAACAAATGCAGCGACTGTTTTTCTTTTATAAATATTAAAAAATCGAATTGACCCCATAACCTTTACGCTACACTGAATATTAAAATAATACTGAAATCCTTAAAATGCACAGCAAAAAGTCACAAAATTGCTCCAATTAGCTAGTCTTAACTTGCATTAGTATGCAAAGAGAGAGCTCACAGAGTAATATGAGAGAAATAGAAGTAGAACTATTATATTGTCAAAACAACCATTAAATGTACTGTTTAGAAGTTATTATAACAAAACATTGACTGGTCAATGCCATTTAACCGATGACAATTAAGCATTTGGATAATAAAAGGACAGAATACATGGGTGATGTTCTAATGGCTTACTTTTAGCTTTTTTGTACTTGATTATATGATGAAAAGCAACAAAAATAGAAGGAAGGTAGAAGAAGTCATTATCTTTTCTGTTGTGATATGGGGCGACAGAATAAAATATGATAATTGGAACAGAGACTATCTGTACAGTGTGTAGAACTAAAGAAAGCAGACTCACTCTGTCACTGTCTTTGAGGATTTCTCCCTTTTGAAGGCCAGCTGGTACTTGAGGCTTTCTACCTCCTTCTTCATCTGGGGCAAGTCCATCTCATCCATGACTGCGGCTTGATGTGGAAGTGATCAAACTAAACCTAAACAAAAAGATCAAAACAAGAAATAGTGTTTTCGCACACTGTCCCAAAACAAATGCTCATATTTAAACTGATTTAGTGGTTTTTTTACATGACTCTTTCCACAGCCATCCTATGTTTTTAGACAGGTGAATTGTGCTGCCTCAAAATATAAATGTAACATATGTTAACTTAAAAAGCTGATTTTGCATCAGTCGATGACGATTGCAATGAAATCTTGCCAAAACAACACCTCACACTATTTGTAAGAACAGTAATAATGATTTGTGAATGTGATTTGTATGCCCATGCTGAACAGTTTGCATATGTTCCATGATATGAAAATACACTCTTAAAAATAAAGGTGCTTCACACAGAGATGCCACAGAAGAACCATCTTTTTACCCTTTTTATCACCTGAAGAACCTTTTTGAGATGTTAAAGGTTCTTTATGGAACCATTTGACAAAAAGGTTCTTCTGTGGCATCGTTAAAGCACCATTATTTTTAAGAGTGTAAACCATGAAACCACTTTTTTGTCATATTCAGTTGCTCTGATACTACAATAATGCATTTTGGACTTTTTCATCAAATATTGGTATATTTGATTCTCTTTTTTATTTTGCATTTGATTCCTTCATTTAATTAAAGTTTTATTCACTGTTCTTGCATTTTTATTTTACAACAACTGACAAAGTAAAAATGTGTGGTTATTAACTTAAAAAGCTCTTTTTTTGTGTGTGTGTGTGTAGTCTAAGGCTAACTCAGTCATGCTACATTTAAATTTTGACTTAAAAACGAGCTGAATAGATGTCACCACTCACATTTTAGACTTCCTCACAAAACATTTCTCAATAAACATACTGTAACTGCACATATTCTACTTTTTCCCGTTCGCTATTTTTTTTCTGGGATGTTCTGCATGCATAAATTTAGCTTTCAAATAAAAGATTTCAGTAATTAGATGCTATAGTCCTCCTCTCTGAGCAGGAGTTAAGGGGGATCCGAGTTTGAGTTTTGAGAGTTCTTTGTGTTGAGAGGAGTCCAGCATTAGGGCATGTGTGAGCCAGAGAGCAGAGACAGTTCAGCATGCAGGTGTTCAACTGCCTGTCTACATCCATCCCATAAAGGCTTTTAAGTGCTTCCCAGCAACACCAGCCAGACACTGGAGCCTCGCGCTCTAAAAGCTCTGATTTCACTATCTGACACTAAACACACTCAGAGCAGCTGCAGGAGATTGCGCTGTTTTTCCAGTCAAATGTGATGTGAATAAATGGTTAGGGGACACAGATGTTTCAACTTCTTTCAAACCATCCATAAATACTTAACGCGTATGGGGATATCCAATAAATACCTTTTAAATGTGAATTTGTGTGTCAATATAATGAAATCTGAAATCTTTTGTTGTTGCCAAAGGTAAATACACTGATTTCAGTGCTTCACTGAGGCCTTAAACAAATATATAATCAACAGTGGCCCAGAATATACAGCAGTTTGCCACAAGCCACAAACCTCTTTTCCCACCCCATTTGTCATGAAACAAATATTACTGATGCAAAAATATATATATTTTATTAAATGAATGGCTGAGACTATTCAGGTTTATGTTTTTGGTTTGTTCATAATATTATGTGTACAAAAGGACAGTGTGACATATTAGATGGAGGACCAGGACAAACTTCTCAAATCAAGTTCTTCATGTAGGTTGTTCAATCATGTAGGTCATCACCACATTGCATTCAAATAGGGAGGGTACATTTCAGTTTGATTAAAAATAAATAAAAAACTAGAATTAAAAATGTAACAATTACTAAACAAAAGCACATTTATATTAATGATACGTGTGTGTTGTGTCCTAACTGATATTGCTGGTGTATAAAGAACTAAAGAAGATAAATTAGACATCAAATCTGTCAAGAAATAAGATAGCAGAATTTCTGCAGCTAACATGATCATCTGATGAAGACCAGCATGACTTGCTGTATCTCAGTTACCTCCGATGTATTTAGGTTTCCCAGAGCAGATAAAACTATTAAGAAGCTACTGCAGGCTGAAGTCTGAATTGCAGGCTTCTTAATTTCCTCCTTCTTGTAAATATAGGCTAGATTTAAATAACCCAATGATTTTATTAATCAAAAATGAGGGGCGGGTAAAAAGCAGGATGCTGAAAATCTAAGTTTTATGTAACACCGGCAAAATCACTGGCAACCACAGCGACGACGGATGCAGGGAGTGGTAAAAAAAAAAACCAATATGAAAATGCAAAAAATAAGAATGCATGGGTATCAATAACATTTCCCACTAACATCATAAGTTATGTCAACTGTCATCAAGAGACAATAACGAAAAAGATGAGATCGATATGAATTAACATTTGTGTCGCTTACCTCGGTGATGTAGCTACCTTTGGATAACGTTAATACCCGAAGCCCGTCTTTGGTGCAGAATGTTCTTATCTATGGGAAATGTCCTCAGATCAATCGAAAACACATACGCTTGTGTCTAATTGACGAAAAACGATGGACGACTTTATATCCGATGTAGACAGACAAAAGACTAGACGGGGAGACTGAAGACAGGCTCGCAAGCTCCGGCAGCAGCGCAAGAGACAGCTGAAACGATGCTGAAGAAGTTGAGCCGATGGCAGTGGTTACAGCCTAGTAAAGTGCTGCTCAGCCGCTGCTGGGCCAATGTGTAGAGGAGGTGCTGGGGCAAATCTGCCTGGGAGGGGGAAACAGAGGGCGGTTATATGCCGCTCAAGTCTAAATGTCTCTCCTAATGTTGGAGACAAAAGGAAACCCGACGTCCTTTTGTCGCTAGACTTGTCAGTGTCAGAGTTTAGATTTTCCATACGCATATGATTCTACTCTCCGGAACGTTTAGTCCACTTTGCCCTAATATGGAAAAACTTAGCTTTTTTGTTTTTAAAGAAAATCAGCTTTAATGAACATCAGGCTGTCGGCATGAATTTCTTGCCTAAATAAAAGTTCAGTAAACAAGAAAAATCGTTTTTATTTTTTTATTTTCTCTACGCCAACTAAAATAGTTCCAGTCAAAACGTCAAGCTTCGTTTGTTGCCAAGCAACACGGAGTTTGAGAGCCGATTTGGAACGGCACGTATTTTGACGCGAATCCGCCGAGCTTTCCTTCCAAACTCAAAGCGTTCTGTGATCCGCTCCGGGGTTTTTTTAATGTCCGAGTCAGTCAGTCCTCGCTCATTGACGCGAAGCAGCGCTCGCTCGAAAGGAAATGCTTTCAAACGATTTTGGCTGTAGACAAGATCATTGGAGTGATACAGTGAACCTTTACTCTAAATCTGAACGCTGTTGGAACGCAACTTATTAAACACATTTAAAGTTACACTTTGTTTTTAAGAAATAACATTTTATTAATTGGTGTGTGCAAATCTTCCAAACCATGTCTTTATCCATTAATAAGCCTGTAATAGAACGCTGCAGTGATGTATTTTTGTAGTTTAGGCCAACATGGAAGTTAGTATCACCCTGGTTCCTTCGACATAAACACAATTGGATTTTTTCATTGGCTTTTGGATGTTTGGACAAGTTAAACACAACCTTTATAAATTTGGATGGTGAAATAAAATCAGCAGAAGTAAAAATGTAAATAGAGGCTATATAAACAAACTACACAATGGTCACCATTACTTATAAACATATAGGGGTTTTATTGATCCCAGATAGCACACGTACATCACAGAGACTGCGGCGTCTATCTGCAAGACTATTGCAGAACTCAATTTTTTAGAATGTTTGCTCATCTGCAATACGTCTATAGGATGTTTCACATCAGATGCCAAACAGATGTTTTGAAAATGTCTAGAAGATGTTTATGATTTAGAATGTATGTAAAACTGACATCTTAAAGATGTCGATCAGATGTTTGTACACAGAAGCTTTCCAGAAGAAGCAATCTTTAACAAACATCTTGCAGATGTGTTTCACAGAATAAAATGTGAAAATATCTTGATCTTCTGTAAACCATAGATCTTATTTAACAAAACACCCACTGACGATGATGAAACCGGAAGTGGTTTTATGCATTTTGGTTTGCAAAAATATGTCATCCCTACAGCACTCAATAAGTATTCTTGTTGTAGAGCTGTCTACGAATTTGGCATGAAATTGCATATAGGCTATATGTCATTCGCCCATGCGTCTCATCTCATTTATCCATGCAGAGGAGCAGAGCCACAACTAAAACAATGTTCTTCTGTAAAACAAATATATATATAATATTGTTTTACTGCTATATGGCCAAAAGTTACATTGTTACATGATTGAGACTGTTTTTTTTTTTATTATTCTGTTAATTTATGCAAAACATAAATGTAACAAATACATGTAGTTTGTATTAATAACCCTAACCCTAACCCTAACCTTATATTACAAATGCTATTGCACACAATTTGGCATAAGCCTGAAAGCACTGACAACAGTATTCCATAAAGGGTGAAATGACTGTAAACTGCTCGCAGGGAGATTTAAAAGTTTGCCTGTTGGCTGATACAAGGGCATCTGACATATGCTCATCTCAGAGCAGCACTCATGTCAGTCTTCTGTGATATCTCACCTAAGAGCAACATCAGGAGGTGTAAGATGAGGAGTGGTGCCTGCAGGAGCAGCAGATCAGAGATCAGTCCCTTTTGTTGGACCACCATCACCACAAGGCATTTTTGGCTAACGCTAAAAAAACAAGGGATGTCTTGTTGAAAGACAGACAAAAACATTAACCAGTTGCTCTTTCATAAAACCATGTGGCAAAAAAAAAAAAAAGAATAACAGAATCCATCTAATATGAAAACATCTTATCTAATTAACTAAAAAATATTGGGTCAATAATGCGAAAATGGAAAAGAAGTGATATATGAAACATATTCTGAGAGTTGATTGCAAACCTCCATTATCTGTATCAGATCCCAGTAGAACACCAAACTCATTATCATTTATGTATTGACAAAGCTATGAGAAGTTATGCTTAATTGTTTTAAGTAATTTTTATCCAAACTGACTGTTTTTAAAGTGTATTCAGTAAAATGACAATACATTAACCAGTCTGAATAAGCTTTTTCAGATATTTGTGTTTCACAAACGAATGGCCACCGGCCAGTTCTACGTTCAGCCATCTACTTCCTTTAGCACATCCACTTTTATTGCATCATTTATAGCATGGATATATGGGAAGAATGGAGCTCTGCTCTGAATACGCTTAATGGATCCTGAATGAAGAACGCCCTGCACTGGCTTGCCGATGGGGTCAAGCTTTTGATGGGTGCACTGGCTATTCTTTGGCTTAACAGTACAAAGAGTATCTTTAGTGGAAGGTAGGACAACAGTTCATAGAGTCTGTAATACTTCATCAAAGAGAATTTACACAGAATAGCCTAGGACTATATCCTGAAGATAAAGACATGTCCCATGTGTCCTAAATTGATGGGTGTCCATGAGAAACTGCCATTAGTGCTTTAACACAAAGAGCAAATGCAAGGCACCGTAAGCTACTCTAAAGGAAGGGGCAGCTGAAAGGAATCAGGACCTTAGCAGTCAAAGACATGCTATATTCACAACATTTCTGCATTTATTTTGGCCTTAAGTGGTTTACCTGGCTCTGAGAACAGCATAATGGAGCATCTCCAGCCAGGTGAATGCAGGTCAAATCATCAATCTCTGCTCAAATGTATACGGCAGTAACAATGCCAAAAAATTATAATTTTATACATTTCGATGGATACATTTAAAAAATATTGGAACCTTTAAATATATACTACATAAAATACTACGGTGCAACAGATGACATAAACGTTTACAGTGTTTACAGCACATGAAGAAATATTTCCAAAATATTTCACTGAAATATTTATAACTGATAAAAACTACATAGCAGAATTTAAAGGAATAAGATGTTAATTGGCTTGAGTTGTCTGGATTATTGTGATGCTTTTGCTTTTATCAGCTGTTTGGACTCCCATTCTGACTGCACCCATTCACTCCAGAGAAAATATTTGTGAACAAGACGTAATGAAAATACATCTTGGATGGCCTAACCTAAGTAAATTATTTAATTGTTCCTTTAATCAACATAGAGACAACAGTATAAATCAGGTGGCATCATAAAAGAGGTGGTATAATTGTCTAAATTACAGTATTCGCTGAGTGAATGTGAATAACAGAGCAGTTTAATTCAATAAGCTCTGGGCAAACAGCTCCCCCTTCCGTTTAACTAATTAACTCAATATGGTAGAATTAAAATGGTAAATAGAAATGTAGGTATTGTCCTGACAAACATTCAAGAATATGCAGCTGTGCGCAAAACCAGAATTTTGAAAACCGTGCAATCAAAACTAAAATATATGCTAACAAAAAGCGTAACGTGACATTATAATGCGGGCATGTTGAATCGGAACTAGTGTTGTTCGTTAATGAATCTTTTAAGTTAATGAATCAGTGTTTTGAACAAACCTTTTAAGTGAACGAGTCGTTCTTGTTCACTTCCATGCACTGGCTCATTTTTTCATTGGAGCCTGTACTTGGGCTTGCTTTAGTTTTTACATTGATTTAAAGTCATGCAAAGAGTGAATGAATGATTCTTTCTGACACATACTGGCCTAACGGTGCAGCCTGCAGAATTCAAAAGATTCGACTCTCATAGATGAATCAGACTGCATACCACTAATGTAAACATTTGACGTTTAAACTCTTAAACTGACTTGAAAAATACCCAGGGAAAAAAACATGATCCAACCATATTGGTCTCATCTTCCTGAATATTCAATAATCCTCGGGCGATTCCAGGAACTTGTTGCGTCAATTCCCGACAATGAAGCGTATTTTCTGTTCCGCACTACATTTCCCACAATCCTCTGTAATATGCGTCTGGGTGTGAGAGAGAAAGATTAAAATTGGACCATCTGCAGACTTTGATTTGGTATTAATGGTGAGAATCTAATTTGTTTGGCTAAATAGACATGCGAGACGTATCTTATGTCTTTTGTAGCTAAGATAGAATTCTGTCTTACTACATTTGGTAAAGCTAAATATGGTGTTTTAAAGCTGTTGGACAAACCAACTTCGTCTGCTAGCCAACACCGCTAGCCAGCTCACTTCAGGCACGAAAATCACTAGACCATCATCACTAGCATATCATCAAACGAATCTGCTTGATTGTTTGTCTGTTTTTTTGCGTGTTTTGCTGTTGTTAACATGTTATGTAATGTATTTCCGTTTTATTTGATGCTTACAAGACAATGTCCCCATTATTAGCAGTCATCCGCTAAGAAAATCTTGGCTGTCTCAAAACATGGTGAGCTGCGTAACGTTACTTTGTAACAGCATTGTTTATAATCGGAGCGTTTAAATCTCACCAATTGCGAGACATAAAGAGAGCTGAATCATTGATCTTGTGTCAGTTGTGGCTTCTGCTTTGCTAACAGAGAGATCTGTTCATGTTTAACGCCGTGCTTTGTTTTGACGCTCTGTCGGGAAATATGTCTGCTGTTCTTTACAGCTGATATTCTGTAAATATATATAATAAAAGAGTGTGTATCAACAGCGCTTTTCATGAAGGGTTAGTTGACGCAAAAATAAGTGTCCATATACGTTTTTCAAGATTTTAGGATATATTGGAAAATAAAATCACAATGAAAATATATTCTGTATCCAGTCACCTTTTTTTAAACGTTTTTCACCAGTTTAATCACATTGATTTTTTTGTCTTCATAGAATTAGATGAAGTGTAGTGATAAATATATATATATTATGTAATGCATTGTGTGTGTGTGTATAGTATGTATATCTATATATGTTAACATACATATGTTACATGTCATATACGTGTGTGTAAAGATAGATATATAGCTTATGTTTTTCTCTTTAATTAGGCGGCAGCAGATATTTTCTACAGGGCTTTGCTGTGTTGTGAGCTGTAGTAAATCATCACATTTTGATCGTTTCTCAGGAGGATCTGTGACAGGTGCCACTATAACTCTACCCTCACCTGACATCAGCAACCGGGTAAGAACGAATGGATATTATATTTATTTACATTGTTACAAGTTTAATAAAGACTTCTGTAGCATAAATTCTCAATTGTTTTCTTATTCCATACTCTTTTGTATGCAGGCCAAAATGGAAGCTAGTTTCGGATCCACATTTCCAGCGGTCCCTCAAGTAGCAAAAGGTCAGTATTATCTGTTGGGCTACTTGGAGTCAGATTAGGATCTTAGAATAATTTTTTTTATTAAAAGCTAAAATATTGCACACAAATTGCATTATAAGTGGTCCTTATAACTGTGTTATAATGCATGACACGGTGGTTTTAAAATGCCAAAAAAAAAAAAAAAAACATTTTCTCATGTACATGTTGTACCTCTATGAAAACCACTATGAAAGAAATTGCTGGTGTTGAAAATGACTGGGATTAGCATTGATTGTACAGGATTCCATGTGACTGTTTGCTTAGCAACAAGGTTCAATCATTCGCTTGTTACTGTATTCTTTCATTTTAGCGGAAACTAATTACAAACAGCACCGCAGAACCCCTTCATCCTCCAGCACTCTGACATTCTCCGCTCGTGACGACGATGATGGCATGGTAATCACGACGCCATCCCTTTTCACAACAGCCAAGTACATTTCCATATAGAGGAATGGAAATCAAACACCTCACAATTTTGTCATTGATGTACATAATAGCAAGCTTTTGGACTAGCTTATTTGCTCTTTGGGCAGTTCTTAGTTTTTGATAAATGCAACTGATATATTGTTCTGCTGTTTGTGGTTTTCCTATTGTTTTTAGCCCTGACTGTTTATAAGAGAATACATGAATACAGGATGAATTCTTTCCTTAGACATAGACTGTATTGTTGCTGTTAACGCCTGGCTAGATGCAAAAGTGGTTTATGGTAATTCAAATATTTACTTTTTAAGTTTTATAGTTAGATGCTAATTGTCCCTGTCCCTGCAGCCGCCCATTAGTACCCCTCGTCGCTCAGACTCTGCCATCTCGATTCGCTCTCTGCACTCCGAGTCCAACATGTCGCTGCGCTCCACCTTTTCTCTGCACGAGGAAGAGGAAGACACAGTGAGTGTCAGCAGTCTTCTATTTCCTATTCACATGTTGATCTAGTATAGTGACGCTGAAGACTGAGCGACCTAGACATGTGTCCAGCACGAGGCTGACTTTCTCTCGCTCTCTCTCACCCTTCCTCTTTTTTACTTCCCAGGAGCCACAGGTGTTTGCAGAGCAGCCCTCTGTTAAGCTCTGTTGCCAGCTGTGCTGCAGCGTGTTCAAGGACCCCGTCATCACCACCTGCGGAGTGAGTCAGCCTGCCGCCCCCTCACCTCTCCCTCAGGATAGGGCTGTCTGTCGTGATCTGTTTCCAGGCCATGTATTGATTTTCCTGTCAGCTTGGGCTGTGAACAGCACGCCTCATTGACCTGTTTCCTACGGCATTGTTAGGCTGTTGAACACCACAATACAAGTGTCTGTTAAGAGATGAATTACACTTAAAAGAGCTGAGTAGATGAAATTTCAGTTCTTATTCACTCTCACTGTGCTCTCTTTTCCCTTCCTTTGTCACTTTAG
This sequence comes from Carassius auratus, assembly GCF_003368295.1. Taxonomy (NCBI): domain Eukaryota; kingdom Metazoa; phylum Chordata; class Actinopteri; order Cypriniformes; family Cyprinidae; genus Carassius; species Carassius auratus. Next base: position 18,279 of record NW_020523587.1, read on the forward strand.
CACACATTCTGCAGGCGATGTGCCTTGACCTCAGGTAAGGATAGCGTTTTTTCTCTAAGCATTTGTCTTGCTTTCAGCTTTCCCACGATGAACATTGCTGCCAGTAGTGAGGAAGCACTATTTTTACTAAGTTCTTTTTGTATGCTTTTGTGCAGTTACGGTTACAAACTCTCTCTACACTTCCCTGCACTCATATTTTAAGTATGATTAATTGGACAGAAAAGAGATAGTATTATTCTTTTTTTCAAAGGTTCTGTATGTTTCGCAATAATATTGTTATTGTGAATTTTTTTTTCCACCACAATAATTATGTAGTGAAAATATCTTCTACAGAAAACGTTGTCATTCTCAAATTTCATGGAAATGTAGAAAACTTGCCATCCAGAATGTTTTTTGAGGTATTAATTCTGTAGTATCAAAGACAAAAATCTAAAGCGTTTTTATTTAAATGCATTTAAAAAGTTATCACAAATTAGTTTTTTTGCTTTGTTATTGCGGGGTGTACTGTATATATTATTGTAAAAAGAAAAAATAACAGCAGAAGGATGCTGCATAAAATGTGAACGAAGCTGAAGCAATCTGAATTCTTTCTGAAATTTGTTTGAATATTTATTTAAATTCTCTAAATTCACTCAGCGTTAGCAGGAGTGGCTTCAAGTTCATTTTGGACCAAGTCTCTAGCTCAGTTCCTCTTTCATTTCCTCTCCATGCTAACTCTTTCATTTTTATGCTTTTGGCTTGAGTGATGTTTTCGACATACAGTAGTATTTTTGTTTTGCCAATAACTCGTGTTTCTACAGAGAAATGCCCTGTGGACAATTCTAAGCTCACGGTGGTAGTGAATAACATAGCGGTGGCCGAGCAAATCGGAGAGCTTTTCATCCACTGCAAGTACGGCTGTCACCCAGCTGCCTCGGGCAAACCCGGTGCCTTTGAGGTTGACCCACTTGGCTGTCCATTCACCATCAAGCTTAGCACCAGGAAGTGAGCACACCGCATTTAATTTCTATTGTTGGGATGTAGTCATGAGTCACGCAGAGGGAGTGTAATGACTTTGGATTGTGTGTGGCAGAGATCATGAAGTAAGCTGTGACTACAGACCTGTTCGCTGTCCTAACAACCCCAACTGCCCTCCCTTGCTCACCATGAACCTGGAGTCCCATCTGAAAGAGTGTGAACACATTAAGTGCCCTCACTCTAAATATGGGTATGGAATTTAGCAAATCTAACAATCTTTCCTTCAGTTGCGTAGATAATGAAATAAAACAGTTTTGATTAATCTCTGCTTACTTTTCTCTAGTTGCACCTTTATCGGGAATCAGGACACATATGAGACGCATCTGGAGGTGTGTAAGTTCGAGGGGCTGAAGGAGTTTCTCCAGCAGATGGATGACCGATTCCATGAGATGCAGGTGACACTGGCGCAGAAGGACCAGGACATCTCGTTCCTGCGCTCCATGCTGGGCAAACTCTCTGAGAAACTAGACCAGCTGGAGAAGAACTTGGAGCTCAAGTTTGGTGAGGAAACTAAGTCTTAACTGCTTACACTGTTTTCAGGTCAAAATATTCATGAATGTTCATTTTGTTGGGGTTTTCTTGTGCTAATATGGCAGATGTGCTGGATGAGAACCAGAGTAAGCTCAGTGAAGATCTGATGGAGTTCAGACGAGATGCTTCCATGCTTAATGTTTGTCTACTTTCACTCTGGTTTTCACCAAATTACGATGTATAACTGTGGTGTTTCAGTATTAAGAGCTTACTAACCCAGCCCTCTGTTTGCAGGATGAACTGTCTCACATCAATGCCAGACTCAATATGGGTATACTGGGCTGTGAGTGTCTCTTCCTCGTTTATGCTCCTAATTTCTGTGAGGATAATATGTTATTGTCTGACTGTATGAAATGTTTTGCAGCCTACGACCCCCAGCAGATCTTCAAATGCAAGGGTACTTTTGTGGGCCACCAGGGTCCGGTGTGGTGTTTGTGTGTCTATTCTACCGGCGATCTTCTCTTTAGTGGGTCGTCAGATAAGTCCATCAAGGTAATTTCACCTCCCACTAGTTTTCTGTTCTTTTGGTTTATGTGCATCCCTCTTAATCTACATTAATGTCCTGTACTTCTGTGCTCCACATAGGTTTGGGACACATGCACCACATATAAGTGTCAGAAAACCCTTGAGGGCCATGATGGAATAGTGTTGGCATTGTGCATTCAGGGGTAAGCATTTTGAGGGTTTTGAATTCAGACATGAATATTTAAATACAGAAAAATATGTAAATAATGGAGTAGGGCTGTGCAAAAAATCGAATGCGATTTTCATGTGCATGCATCTTGTCAGTAAAGGCACTCCTGTGATTAGTAGTATATCTCCTGCACGTGCGTTCAGATCAGGGTTGCCAGGTTTTCAAAACAAAACCTGCCCAATTATTTCTCAAAACTAGCCCATTCACGTTTCGTTCCGGGCGATAAAATAATTTTGTTTTGGTGGGGTTCCCTTGGTAAAATTTGCATTTTAGGGGCTAAACATCATGTTATTTGTATCACTTCAACCTGTGGACATGAAAAACAACCGCAGGCTTGGCAACACTGGTTCCGTGGGTTGAAGGTACCCCAATACAAATAACGTGATGTTTAGCCCCTAAAATGCGAATTTTACCAAGGCAACCATGCCAACAAAACTTTTATTTTAACCCTGGGATGCAATTTTTATCGGGGAACCTCCTGGAAATTCAATTGGGCTAGTTTTGGACTAGTTTTGAGAAGCAAGTGGGCAGGATTTGTTTTGAAAACCTGGCAACCCTGATCTGAACGCGCGTGCTGGAGACGTACTTCTAATTACAGGAGCACCTTTACTGACGAGATTTTTTGCATAGCCCTATAATGCATTGTTAATTGTTAAAAGTATTAACAATGTTACAAATAAATGTTAACATCCAAATAAATTGGGGGGAAAAAAATTTATATTTAAAAATTTACAATTGAAGGAATTGTGAAAGTAAAATGGGTTGCAAATGTTATTTCATGTTAGACAGGAGGTCTTTATTTTTATTTCTCCTTTCTGTTGCAGGAACAAACTTTACAGCGGCTCAGCTGACTGCACCATTATTGTGAGTGTTTCTGAAATACATTTATCAGAGTAATCAAATGTTCATGACATGGTCCATGTTCATATAACGCAGATATGTGCTTGCTCTCCCTCAGGTTTGGGATATCCAGACCTTGCAGAAAGTGAACACCATCCGGGCACATGACAACCCAGTGTGCACTTTAGTGTCCTCACACAACATGCTATTCAGTGGCTCTCTCAAAGCCATTAAGGTCAGTGGCATCTGTTGAAGAGAAGATGTGCATGTCTGCAGACACAAGCCCAATCAAGCCGCTTATATTGAGCTTTATTCTGCCCCATTTGTTCATGTGCACATTAGCCATTTTCAGTTTCCTTAAAGTGTTGTGGAAGATGAGATCGGTGCTCCAGCAGAGAAGAAAAAAAGTGCAGACTTAAGTTACTGAGGCACGAGTGGAGCAGAATTAGATCCACTTGTCTCTGAGAGCCTGTCTGAAGAGCACATGCTGAGCTCGGATCACCATGGTGATGTGTGGGAGGAATGAGGGAGTCGAGGTTCAGCACTAGAATGATCTCATCTTTCTGGGACTTTCCTGTTTACCAATTCTGAATGTTCTTCAAGTGATTGTTGATGTTCTTTCTCTCTCTCGTTCTCTCTCCCTCTGTAGGTGTGGGATATTGTGGGCACAGAGCTAAAGCTAAAGAAGGAACTAACTGGCTTGAATCACTGGGTTCGAGCTCTGGTTGCTTCTCAGAATCATCTGTACAGCGGATCTTATCAAACCATAAAGGTTAGAAGTGGGTGGGGGGATGTCAAGCTTTTACATAGCTTGAAAATGCCTGTGTGCACTTTATTATTAGTGTCAATTCAGCGCAAATTGCGCGCACACACACACACACACACACACATATCGATGTATGAAGACTAAAGATGCAAAGTCTGTCTGGCATTTTATTTCTTTTAATTTTCATTTTTAGGTTTACCGTTTACCATTCCACCTGTGTTTAGGTTTAGTAATTTCACTTTAATGGCAATGTAAAGGTTATTAGTTATTGAAATGCCTTATTTTCAGAAATGTCGCTTTAGTCAATTCATTGGTATTTATGATCATCTTTGCTGCAAAACCCACCTGCAAAAGTCCACCTCTTTGGACAAGACATAGCAAATAGTAGCAAAATCACTAAAGTAAATAAAGAAATAAGAATAGTTTTAATCATAAAATTATTATATATTTTTTATTATGAAATTATACTCTAAAAACAATTAGTGGGTTTTGCATCTGAAGTCTACATATAATCAGTTTTTGTGTCCTGATTAGCAATATTTTTCATTATGCAGGAAATTCCATTTTTATTTTGTGATTTTTGTCCTCGTTTTTAAAGGGCCTTGTTTATATATATATTCCTGTAGCAGTAACATTAGAATTTCAGATTTAAAGCTGTTCTTATGAGTTTGTTTACTGTTCAGTCTAACTGTAAAAAAAAAAAAAGAGGATTTCTCGGAGATGTTTGTAAAACCGGATACGACAGACAAACCAAAGCTGTTTGTTGTCTAAAGCTGTCTGGGATCTCAGACAGGAAGCAGAGTGCAGTGCATACTGCTACAAATGCTAACAGAGAAAGAATAAATAAAGATACAAACTCCACCGCTGTAGAGTGCAGGGATCATTACTTTTCCACTTTTATTACTGTTATATATTATCCATTCATTGCTTCCATAGTGTTTTTAAAATATATATTTAATAAAGAGATTAAGCAATGAACCAAACAAACTGACTTATAACCTTTAATTTAAACAAAATGTAGATTTTGAAAAAATTGAGATAAAAAAAACTGTGACAAATGGAAATGAGCTACACTACTGGCAAAGCTCTGTGAATAATACAATAAAAGAAAATATTGGACCCACTTTATATTAAGTGGCCTTAACTACTGTGTACTTTTTAATTAATAATTTAGTACAATGTACTTATTTTGTACATGTTTTTACATTGCACTTATATTTAAAGAAAATATACTGACTCAATTACAATATTCACATGTTCCACTGAGTGTAGGGGATTTTGCGGAGCTTTTTTTGCACTTTATTATTATTATTTTTTTTTCATTTTTGTGGTCAAAGTGACTTCTCTAATTGGTTAATCCAAGGAGAATCTCTCTACAGGACTATGTTTAGTTTTTAACCAGTGATTTGGCTATTGTTTTTTATTCATATTACTCATTTATTTTTTTATATAGACACCTTATTTCATACTTTATATTATAGTGTTCCTGTAGCTCAATTGGTAGAGCATTGCGTTATCAAGTGCAAGATTGGGGGTTCGATTCCCCGGGAGCACATGATAGGTAAAAATTGATAGCCTGGATGCACTGTAAGTCACTTTGGATAAAAGCGTCTGCTAAATGCATACATTTTATTTTAAATTTAATTTAATTTCAACGTCTCATGCATAATGTGCATTATAAGGTGCATACTAGTCATTAACATCTAGTGTCAATAAATGAAATGGATTTTTGTGAAATGGTCTGTCTGCCATTTCCCCTCAGATCTGGGACATCCGTTCTCTGGAGTGTGTCCATGTGCTCCAGACCTCTGGAGGCAGTGTGTACTCCATTGCAGTCACCAATCACCATATAGTTTGTGGCACCTATGAGAACCTCATTCATGTAAGTAAGTATTAATCTCTACGCCCTGCAGAGCTTTACATACAAGGGTAATGGTCATGGAAAAGCTGAAAATGTAAGGACATTATTCAAATCGGGATTTCTCCTCTGTGAATAAGGTTTGGGACATTGAGTCCAAAGAGCAGGTGCGGACGCTGACGGGCCACGTGGGCACAGTGTATGCCCTTGCCGTCATCTCAACCCCCGATCAGACCAAAGTGTTCAGTGCCTCCTATGATCGCTCTCTCAGGGTAAACAAAAGGCTTGGGATTAGGGTGTGAAATTTGGGGATATGTGCCACCTCTTTTGTGATATTTACCACCTCTTTTTTGTTGTAGGTGTGGAGCATGGACACATGATCTGCACCCAGACTCTGCTGCGGGCACCAGGGCAGCGTAACGGCGCTCGCTGTGTCCAGAGGAAGACTCTTCTCTGGAGCTGTAGACAGCACCGTAAAGGTCAGAGATTCTTACAATGAGTTTGGGAAGTCTGCTTTGAAACTGTAGCTTGCCAAGATCTTTTTGAGGCAAATTCTTTTGTGCTTTCATTTTTGTACACAATTGTTAAAAGTTCTGGGTTTTAAAGACTTCTATAATGTTTTTGAAAAGTCTCTTAATGCTCACCAAGTGCATTTATTTGGTGAAATATATTACAGTTTTAAATAACTGTTTTCTATTTTAATGTTTTTTCAAATGTAATTATCTTCCTCGTTGAACAAAAGTGTCACATGATCCTTCAGAAATATGCTGCATGCTATGTATGTGCATACAATGTCACATTAAAAACATCTATGTAACATTTAGTCACTCTATACCATTACTCATTGTAAAGCCTGTACTATTTTGAAAGCAGCTAAACAGTATTGAGACACCATTCCTTGAATCTTTTTCTACTGGATTCAGATCTTTCAATGTATATGGGCTCTAACAATTTATTCTGTTTTTTTTTTCTCCTCAGGTGTGGACGTGCTAAATGTGATGCTTATCATTATTAGTTGTCAACATGTTGAGTAATATATCGCAAATTAGAGACAAATGAGTTCTGATGCACGGACTCGTGTGACGGACAAACACGGCTTGCTTTGTGCGCTGGATGAATGTGGCTTGTTCCAATTACCGGACACCTCTGGACAGCAAACAAATCTCCCAACCTTCATAGTATTTATACATACAGATAATTTCCAATAGAAGTATGATTTAGATTTGGGAAGACTTCAACTGAACTCTGAACAATGGAGCTGAATCCAGTCTAGGGTCATGTTCCCTGCAGACATGGAAAAGTTGTGTCAGTGTTCTGTTGACTGTTGAACTTTGACCTTCATGAGTTGCAGTCTCATGACTGAGTGAGTGCCTAAGCATCAGTCTGACGCCAGTGAGATGCATGGAGCGACCATCATCCCCCGGCTGAATGAAGACCTACACTATACCAACTTGGGCCTGAAACAGCAGAGCATTGTTTTGGACAACACAGTGGCCATGTTTTTATCTCCGATTTGACAGTGCCAACTGAGCGGCCAGAACTGCTCCGATATTTTCAATGTGAAATCTTTGTATGACATCCATCATGCTTTAGTGTAAATAATGCTATGTTTCCTTACCAAAGGTGCAACTGCTTCATGCATGTTCCATGTTTGCCATGGAAAGTCAGATTGTGCCCATGCCATATCTAGTATAGACTTTTATAATGTAATTCATGCTAGTTACTAAATTCCTTTTGAACAGGGATACAGTAATTCTGATTAGTTTGATGAGT
>NW_020523588.1:0-66545 GCF_003368295.1 Carassius auratus
AAATATTCAATACTTTAAATTGAGCTGCTGCTATAAACATGTTTTGTTGGTTCAGTGGTTCAAATGAGTTTATGTCTCTCTGATTGTCCTAAAGCAGCATATGGGCGAAGGTGTGAAGTATTCATCCTATATGGGTATTTGATCAGCCATGAACACATGAGCACTAATAAATGAAGGTGTGGCTGCTAAAACAATTTCACAGTTAGTGGTTGCCAAAAACCACAAATATTTAAAATGTGTGCAGGTGTTTTTGCTAACTAATGAAGTAAAGATGACCATTTTTGTTCTTAGTGTGAAAAATATTCTGCATTATAAAGCACATTTGTATGTTGTAAAGGTTCTACGGATGTTAGATGTTCTTCATGGAACATATGGCATATGGAAATAAGAATGTGTTGTGCAGTCAGCTTCTTTTAACCAGTTGACTGGAATGTCATTCAAGCCAAAAATTAAAAAAATGTGAAACTTTATTTACCATTTAGACATGTGCAATATTTTGGTCTTCATTGTTAACAACTGAGGAGAACTTTAAAAATTTTGAGTAAGTTTGAGGAAAAAAAGAAAGCAACATTTCTAAAGCATGAAGTTGATTCTTCCATTCTCTAACTGAAGGTTAACAAAAAGAGAGCAGAAAGTGGAGGGTTTATGTTTCATCCTACCTGTGTCCAGAGAAGTCCACACTTAAGACTTTTTTAACAGAGAAAGAGTAAGAACAAATGTTACATGATACATAACCATCTTTAAGTCTCTTTAACTTTTGTCTATCCATGATATCAAGTTTATATTTACAAGCAAACACTTACACATTCCAATCCAGTCCAGTCATTTTACCCAAAAGAGATGAAAAAGAGAAAAAGAAGAAGCAGACAAAAAGACAAATGGAGATATAACACAAGCTGCAAGAAGTTTATCATTCTCTGTGGTGTCAATGCAGTGCCAACATCACTGGGATGTGGCCGCTCTAATCAGTGATGCAGGGTGTTTCACAACACGCGTCCAATGTGTGAGAGCATGCATGTACGAGGCCTAAAAAATTTATAGCCTTCTGCTCATCTTTCAGTTACATTATTATATTCCTGCTTAGGGAAGGTCTTCATTTCACTTGATCGTATCACTCATCCCCATCTGAGGTCAGCAGACATTCTCTACGTCTCTCCCTTGTGCCAGAGTCTGATCACTACCGGCTCTTTGGCTTTGATTCATGTGCATCTGAGAGAGCTGTCAGAGCGGGTGAGGTAAGTTTATACTGTTTATATACCGGCTGATCTGTGGTCAGTGGAAGTCATTAGCACAAGCTCATCCCACTTTTTCACGTCACACCATTTGTTTCTGCTTAGTTGGAGTACAAAAACTCCTCTGAGTAAGAGTTAAACTATTTCCTCACAAAGCAGCCATACACCTGCAAGCATATCGGCTTGCATAAGCTGTTTCGAAACATGAAATCTCTTGGTCTCATCCAATTAATGCATGATGTGCCGGCCACAAGTGTCCCATTTTGACAAGTCAAACTTTTCAGTTAATGAAACATCCAGACAGGCTGAAGCTGCATGGGGTTTACGCAACATTGGTTAAAAGACAAGCAGGACATGTGCACAAAGCTGGCACTGACCGACTGATATAAATTAATGACGTATTTCTCAAAAAATAAAAAATAAAATAAATTTTGCCATGTATTTACTTAGTATGGATTTAAAAAAAAAAAAAAAAACTTACTGAGACACATAATAATTTTCATACCAAATTCATATATCTTTTGTGTACCAGAAAACAAATCAGGTTTGGAAGTCAGTTAAAATAATACAATCATAAATACAGTCCTGTTTGGTTTATCTTTGTTTTGCTCATTGTGTCTATTCTGCTGGTCTAAGGCAAACCCCTCGGGGCAGAGTCTAGTTCTGAGAGTAAGGCTGCTGATTTTGGGGGCTCTAATGCCACTTTTCATCGTTTTTTCCCTTTGTCAACAGCAGGTGCACAGAGATGTCCCTGAGCCCATATCAGCTACTAGATGAGTTAGTGTTTATATTTAAACCACTTAAATTTTATATACCCTTTTAATTGTTTAATCAATGTTAGTACTTGTACTAGTACTAATGTTAGTAATGCTTAAAGTCTCTCTCTCTCTCTCTCTCTCTCTCTCTCTCTCTCTCTCTCCAGGTGGCTGAAACTTTCTTATCTGAACTGTTACTGAGTCTGGCTCTGCTCTATGGCCTTCATACTTAAAACTCCTACTAACACACACATTCATACACTCAGACACAGATGCAAATGCTCATACAGGCACACATGCCTTCATATCTATATGACCCAAAAACGTTTTTCGTGTTGATATCTAGAAAATAATTTATTTGTGTCATTCAGTCGCACTATATTTTTGGCCAAAGTTTGTCATTACAAACTCTGTCTGCCCTAGTAAAAAAAAAAAAAAAAAAGGTCTTAAATGGATTTGAAATACATTTATTTCATGCTAAGTATGTTACAAATACATTTTCATACTTATATACTTAATAAAATGAACTGCAATTGTACTTTGAGTATACCAAACTGGTATACTTGAAGTCTAACAAATTTTATTTTTAATGCAAATAAAAACTATACGTAGTACAGTATATTTGATTGTACGGAAGTGGAACTATTGCAAATATACTTAAGGTACACTTTAAATATTTAGAATTTGAAGATCAAATTTATTCAAATATCATACAATCCTCATAAAATGTGACATTAAAACACATTATATGATATAATATAATATTAATAAATGTGCATTTTGCACATGTAGTATGCCATATAAAGTTAATTATAATTTTTATATCAGTAAGTCTCGAGTTATCTCTCAATAAATATGTTAATAGATTTGAACTACACTAACTATACTTAGTATGAAATAAATGTATTTGAAATATATTACTTTTTTACTAGTGTGGGCAGCTTCATAGAACAACATCTGTCTTAGACTTAAATATAAAGTTGGACGTCAAAACACATACACATGCGTCTTTTTAGAGGTCAGAGCTAATCTATGCTGCTGACAAGGATGTGTGTGAAGAAGAAGAGGACAGGAACAGGCTGAGATAAGATTCAGGGATGAGGTGATCACATGGACGACCACGACAGCACTCATGAGAACAATGGCCAAACTATCTGTGAAACGGTTATGTTAATATAACATCATATCAGGGGCCTCATGCACTCATAATTTTTGAGGGGCACATTTGTTAACTAGGAAATACCACGATTCTCAAATATGCGTTGTATGTTATCTCAACAATAAATGGTGATGGGCAAAGTAGACTAAAAATATAATCTGTTAACTACACAAAAATTCAACTTTTTACTTAAGTAGCTGTATGGGTGTCATGCCATAAAATATTTTAAGTAGGACTTTGTATTTAATGTGTATTTAATGTGAGCAAAAAACAAACAAAAAAACATTTACATTATCCAAAAAACATTTTCATTCAGTCTAGCCAGAGCCAAGATATGGAATATCTGAAAATAAAATAAATATCTTACTTTTCGTATCAGCGCTGTGTCGTTTCTGATGAGATAATTCATCAGATAATTCAGTCAGCGAGCAAGTGAACAAAACTCATCTGAATGTCTCTGATTGGCCATTGCATTCATTAGCTCAACAGAATTGTGTATGATTGGTTATAATGCAACGCTGTACAAACCTGTCTGTCTCTGGCTCAGCAGTAGTGATGGGAAGCTCAGCAGATGCGATTTGACCGACTCAGACCTTGAGTCTCGTTCAGCAAAATTAACAAATCTTTTTCAGAGTCATTTAATTCTTTTTATGAAATATAATTAAAATGTTACGTGTTATTTCCTTAACATGTTTACTAGTACTTATGCAAACATCAGCAGCCAGCGAACACAGATTCGAACTTTGAATGGAAATGAGTCATGACGTCTCATGATGTTCTGTAATTTGAGTTGCTTAAGATCAACTAAGGGACAAAATTATTTGTGCAAAACATTGTCTCTGACCTGGTCCAGTTCAGGCACAAAAACTCTTGACAAAATATAAAAATACTCCTTCATGTACTCTCTCCCACTTTCTGTGTTTCCTCGTTTGCCAAAACCACTGCTATGCAAGGCTACAGTGCCCTCCTACTCCCTAACTCTCTCACTCTCTCTCTCACACACACACACACACACACACACCAGTCTTATCTTTTCATCAGCACATACACACCAATCTCTTGCACAAAAACTTTTTTACTTAGCTTAAAAGTTTCATAATAGTGTCTGTGTGATCATTTTCAAGAATAACTTGGATTCTCAGTCAGGTCAAATTACCCTTAAGAAAAATGTATGGGGATATACTGCATAATGTGTTATATTACATAATACATTTCCATACATTGGAAACTAGTGCTTATATTTTGTCAATATACACCAAAAGATTGAAAATATATTGCTATATATTGATACATACAAATATGTTTAGTATTCTTATATTCAAAATGTTTTATCCTCTATTGGGTACATATTGCACAGTGATCACAGAAGTGGACAGTAACAGAGTATTAAGTATTGTACTTAAGTACACTTTACTTGAGTATTATTTTTCCGGAAACTTATGACTTAAACTTGACACTACATTTGAAAGGCAAGGATCATACTTTTCACATCACTACATTTCTATCAAGGTCCTTGAAGTAGAAAGTTGTTACTATGTAGCAGCTTTGAAAGTTAGCCAGTCCTTTTTTTTTTTTCATACAGTCTATCAGTAATCACTCTTGTTGGGCTACATGAAGTGACTTCCTAGCATTTTTTTTAACACTGAGAATTTGCAAAGGTGATATTTATTTACAACAATTCAATAATAAAAAGTTAATATTGTGGTATATATTAGACACAATATTGGGCAATTTTGCAAAATTGTGTAAATGAAAATATTATAAAGCTACAGAAGAACTGTTGTGCATCTCCTAACAGAGCACAATAGGTGTTTGACTTGAAGCAGCACTGCACAGACTGTTCTGTGTATGACATCAAAGAGCGGCGAGAGCGATTAGAGAGCATTTGAATGTTTGTTTTGATGCCAAATAAATCTTGCTGTTTTGCTTTTTTGTTAAAGGAATGTTGCTGTTGTACAGTTATACAGAGTTATACAGTTGTGTTACTGGGTTTTAAAGCAGGTTAGATGTTTTCCTTATCAGTCTGTATTTGCAACAATTTCACATTTGAGCAGTCCACTCGGTTCAAATGTGGATGAATGGTTACACACAGATGTGTGCACACACTGCCAGAGCTGCTTTCAATGTGGGGGTGGGCTAATATTTGACAGGCAGTATCTGTTCTGTCACTAAAGTTATGGAATTGTATACTTTGTCCAACTCTGTATAGATGTTAACTAAATGTGTATTTTGAAATATTAAACATGCACATAATAATTAAATTACTGTTAAATAAAATAAATATATATTTCCATAGATGTGTGTGTGTGTACTGCATGAGTAAATATCTGTTCAATATATTCAAACATTACCATATCTTATTACATGTTATAAACTGTGTACTGAATATAAAATTACATATATTTTGATATATAAGTAAATATATTGTCACACATTTTTCAATAGCCTACAATGAAAGCAGCCATTCCTTGTGTTTTATGTATTGTAATACATTTACACAATATATTATTCTTTATAATTTCTAATATACCTTTATCTCATTTAATAGATCATTCATAGATTAGGAAATATATTTTCTAAGCATAAGAGAAGGCATAGTAAACAAGGCCTGCTCTGTTTCTTGCCAACTGATCACAGAGCTGCAGCGTTCAGCTTTTAAGGTAGTGCAGTCTAATAATGGAATGCAATAATACAATGTACTGTAATGTAATACAATGTTATGAGCTACAAATGAAAAGTGTATTGAATGTAAATTGCATTGTCGAGCTATTTAAGTTTTATTAAGCTTAAGGTCAATGTGTAAAATCTTCATCGCCCCCCTGTGTCCTCAAGAGGTTGCTGCAGCGAAGTAAACCATGAAAACAATATATATAATAATATATATAACGACTGCTTGTGGTTGAGGACTAGAACTTCGAAACAAGTTTTCAAACTGCTATCATGTTATATGAGATTCATAGTAGCCTAAGGGTTTTGTGAGAAATCCTTCTGAATCGCAATTTCCATTCAAGAGCATTTCTCAAAGATATGGACTTTGACTGTGTCCGCGAGTGCTCGCACATCTTTTCTTCTGCAGCTTTAGCGGATTTTAGTGACAGGAGTGTGAACATGTCGGGACATGCCCGTGTGTCCCAGCGCGCCGCACACTGTAGCGCACCGGGCAAATGTGCCAGTCACCTTCAACCGCAAGCGAAACTGGACCGAATCTGCCCAAAGCCACAGGAGACGATTACTTTAATGGGACAGAGAATTAAGTGACTGCTGAGATTTGTCCCTGCTGCAATGTAAGTGTGGATGAAACTGTCCCTAATACGTGACTTGAGATTCATGATAGCTGGTGCATTACTCTCTACTTTTGTATCGTAGCAGTGCGCCCTACTTAGTTCAGTTTGACCATTTTAACTTTTCTTGTATTTTATGCCTCGGTTAGACTATTCCCAACAGATCTTTTAACTGAGGTATTTTTGTATTAGATGGGACCTCGATGCGCGCTCTCGCTTGATCTGTTTCTCTGTGTTCTGATATCTGGAATGGATACAAAATGAATGGACATTAATCTTTATTATTGAAACGAACGCAAATATAGCTGAGTCTTGGCTAGGCTGCACTGCATGAAACGAGCGAAAGATTTTTCCTTTCTCCTTTTTGGGGGGTTCAAGCATGTAGTACTGAAATCCTATAGTATTTTTTCCCCTTTGCAATTAATTCGCTATATTGAAATGGATTGTAAATTCTAAGGAAAGTAATCTACTCAATATGTTTTGAAAACATAATAGAAATATATAAAATTGTATTATATCGTTATTTAGATTTTTAATTCTTATTAATACGGACTGTGAAATTATTACACTATAATTTTTGCAGATTCTGTTCAAATAGCTGTCTAATGTATAATGTTTTTGTACTTTGAAAACTATAGACATTCGAATCATTAAACCTACATTTTCTATTTAAAATGTATATTTAAAATAATAACAAAAATAGAAACAAATCCATAGATAGGCCAGCCTATATTTAATTTCTATTTAGATCGAATTTAACCCTGAGCTTTGATTTTCAAATTAACTTGAATTCAGCGATTACTTCTGAGGAGTACACTGTAGGAAAGGGCAGCTATAGTTGTCATAACTTTACTATAAAATGTACACAGTATATGATAATATAGATGGTACAATAGAAAGCCTCAAAAAGAATCAAGAGTACATGGCAGTGGCATGAAACATGGTCTACATTTGTGTATAGACAGTGCACAGGGTCAAACACACAACTCTTAAATAATTCAATAAACATTAATTAAATGACAGGAAATGTTACAAAAATGTACACAAATCTAATTTTATTTAAAGTTTCATGCAGGGATTTCTGTGAATGTCATTTTACTGTTTTTTACCATAAATTATAATAGTTTTTATTCCCCAAAACCATAGATTCACAGTATTTTACGATAAAACTACATCATTTTTAATTAATTTACACTTTTTCCCTGTATACTTACTGCCAATTAACAATTAAGAACTTCACTGGCAGTATACGGTATTTTAAATTCAGACCTCATAGTTTTGAGTTGGGTGTATTGTAAGCCAATGTTTGCATGCTGTATTTTTAAATCTTTCTTTTTCCTTCTCTTAGAAATGGAATGGATTGCTCGATGGACGAATATTACAACGGTGGACAGTGTCACAAGTGCCCACAATGTCCACCTGGCCAAGAACTGAAAGAGGTGAGAGAAAGAGCGATATTGGGTGTGAGTGAGTGTAAGAACTTTTTAGATTAAAATATTTTCTTTTTGAGAGCACATAGACTTTTCAGTGCTTTGGATCTTAACAGTGAGGGAAAGTAACATCATTTCCTGTATCTTACATAGTGGGAGATAATTCCACTAATTTAAAGGCAAAGTATGGTATGGTAACAAAGTTGACGCAAGATTTACGGACAAACATTTTTATAAAAATCTTTTTTTAATTTTTTTTATAATGTTGTAGAATTAGGTTAATGACTCTTTGCAGCAAATGAAGAAATCATCTTCATTAGTTTGACAACACAAGTATTGCAAATCATGACAACACAAGTATTGCAAATCATCACAACACATGCATACAACAAAACACGCTGCAATCATCACAACACATGCATATAACGAAACACGCTGTAAATCATCACAACACATGCATATAACGAAACACTCTGCAAATCATCACAACACATGCATATAACGAAACGCACTGCAAATCCATCACAACACATGCATATAATTAAACGCACTGCAAATCCATCACAACACATGCATATAACGAAACGCACTGCAAATCATCACAACACATGCATATAATTAAACGCACTGCAAATCATCACAACACATGCATATAACGAAACGCACTAAAAATCATCACAACACATGCATATAACGAAACGCACTGCAAATCATCACAACACATGCATATAACGAAACGCACAGCAAATCATCACAACACATGCATATAACGAAACGCGCTGCAAATCCTCACAGCAAATGCACATTAAGAAACAATCAAGCATTGCAAATTTATTTTCATTAACCTTGAAATTATATTTAGCTGAGGATATTAAAGTTAGCCATCTTAAGTAACGTTTTACATTTAATAATGTAATTATTCAGCTTATTTATGCTAATAATATCCAAAAGATAAAAAAAATAAAAAAATAAAAAACCTCACCTTTCAGTTCACCAACAACTCCACTGACCAGTAGCCACTGCACGACAAGCAAATCCCAACTGGGTCCGAAATTTTTTGGGGTCTTCTTGAAACATTTCCATTGTGGTCAGTGTTATTTGCAGCAGGATTTGCAGCGTTTCTTAGTGCATTTTTTTATATGCATGTGTTGTGATGATTTGCAGCGCATTTCGATGTATGCATGTGTTGTGAGATTTTGCAGCGCATTTTGTTATATGCATGTGTTGTGATGATTTGCAGCGCGTTTCATTATATGCATGTGTTGTGATGATTTGCAGCGCGTTTCGTTATATGTATGTGTTGTGATGATTTGCAGCGCGTTTCGTTATATGCAAGTGTTGTGATGATTTGCAGCGCATTTCGTTATATGCATGTGTTTTGATGATTTGCAGCGCGTTTCGCTATATGCATGTGTTGTGATGATTTGCAGCGCGTTTCGTTATATGCATGTGTTGTGATGATTTGCAGCGCGTTTCGCTATATGCATGTGTTGTGATGGATTTGCAGCGCGTTTCGTTACATGCATTTGTTGTGATGATTTGCAGCGCGTTTCGTTATATGCATGTGTTGTGATGGATTTGCAGTGCGTTTCGTTATATGCATGTGTTGTGATGATTTGCAGCGCGTTTCGTTAAATGCATGTGTTGTGATGATTTGCAGCGCGTTTCGTTATATGCATGTGTTGTGATGATTTGCAGCGCGTTGCGTTATATGTGTTGTGATGATTTGCAGCGCGTGCCATTATATGCATGTGTTTTGATGATTTGCAGCACGTTTCGTTATATGCATGTGTTGTGATGATTTGCAGCGCGTTTCGCTATATGCATGTGTTGTGATGGATTTGCAGTGCGTTTCGTTATATGAATGTGTTGTGATGATTTCCAGCGCATTTCGTTATATACATGTTTTGTGATGGATTTGAAGTGCGTTTCATTATATGCATGTGTTGTGATGATTTGCAGCGCGTTTCGTTAAATGCATGTGTTGTGATGAATTGCAGCGTGTTTCGTTAAATGCATGTGTTGTGATGATTTGCAGCACGTTTCGTTAAATGCATGTGTTGTGATGATTTGCAGCACGCTTCGTTAAATGCATGTGTTGTGATGATTTGCAGCGCGTTTCATTATATGCATGTGTTGTGATGATTTGCAGCCCGTTTCGTTATATGCATGTGTTGTGATGATTTGCAGCGTGTTTCGTTAAATGCATGTGTTGTGATGATTTGCAGCACGTTTCGTTAAATGCATGTGTTGTGATGATTTGCAGCACGCTTCGTTAAATGCATGTGTTGTGATGATTTGCAGCGCGTTTCATTATATGCATGTGTTGTGATGATTTGCAGCCCGTTTCGTTAAATGCATGTGTTGTGATGATTTGCAGCGTGTTTCGTTAAATGCATGTGTTGTGATGATTTGCAGCACGTTTCGTTAAATGCATGTGTTGTGATGATTTGCAGCACGCTTCATTAAATGCATGTGTTGTGATGATTTGCAGCGCGTTTCATTATATGCATGTGTTGTGATGATTTGCAGCCCGTTTCGTTATATGCATGTGTTGTGATGATTTGCAGCACATTTCGTTACATGCATGTGTTGTGATGGAATTGCAGTGCGTTTCATTATATGCATGTGTTGTGATGATTTGCAGCGTGTTTCGTTATATGCATGTGTTGTGATGATTTGCAGCGCGTTTCGTTATATGCATGTGTTGTGATGATTTGCAGCGCGTTTCGTTAAATGCATGTGTTGTGATGATTTGCAGCGCGTTTCGTTATATGCATGTGTTGTGATGATTTGCAGCGCGTTTTGTTATATGCATGTGTTGTGATGATTTGCAATATTTGTGTTGTCAAACTAATGATGTTTTCTTCATTTGCTGGTGTTTTTTCAGATGGCATGTGTTTTCTTAAGTTGCAGCGTGTTGAGCTCTCTCGGCCACTGTAATATAATAATAAAACACAGTAATGATAATGTGGCTTTTTTTCAAATAAATGATGAAAAATGGCAGAGCCCCAAATTGTGGACTATTTAAACATAACTGTAGTATCATATCCCTGCCACCAGAGGCTTACACATGACCTTAAATGACTTGCAAACAGGGCAAGGTTACAAAAGCTGTGTTTTCAGAAAAAAAAATTGACTCATCCAATGTACTTATCTTGTTACTCATTATGTTTGTGTGCTTGTGGGCGGTTAGGACTGTGGTTATGGTGTAGGAGTGTCAGCAGTGTGTGGCGTATGTGAAGTTCGGTGGTTTAAGGAAGTCTGGGGTTCTCACCCTTGTGCACTGTGCCAGAACTGCCGCAGACTCAACAGACACCAAATCAAGCACTGCACACACACAGACAATGCAGTGTGTGGAAACTGCCTCCCTGGGTGAGACTTTCTCACACATACACACAAAACAACCTTTATGACACATGATGTTTATAGCTGATAATTATGATCAACCCACACACGATTGCATGCAACTTCACACCCAAAACTTTATAGACTCTCTCACACACACCACTGTATCGTAGTTTTCATACCAAAACCTTTTTTTTTCTCTCTAATGAAAGTTTCTACAGCAAAATGCGACTGGATGGACAAGAAGATTTGGAATGCCTTCCATGTGGCCCTGCACCCTTCAGAAACTTGCAGTGTAGCCGTGAGTGCCATACTGATAAATACAACTTACACTAGCATGACACAAAAAAAGAGACAAAGGATAAATGTTTGATATCATTATTTAATTACATTGGAATTGAAACTGGGAATCAAAAAGAATCAGAATCGATAAGCAGAATCGGAATCGGATCAAATCCAAACAATACCCAACCCTACAAATAGGTAAATAAATGTAAAAATCCACTGTTTGTTTGTTTATATGCATCAATTGGATCGGTGTTAACAGTGAGAGATGTTGAGGGAGGCATGACGCTAAACTTTGGCAGGATTAATTTGGATTAATAAAAATTTGGATTAATATTCAAGCGTGAATGAGAAACATTTTGCGGGAGAATTTTTCTCAAAATTTAAAATCGAATGCCAACCCACCTAACAAATATTAGAATAATTTAATATTCTGGTCCAGCCCTAATGCTAAGTTGTAGCAAGCACGATGCTTCTGTGCCATGGATATAAACATCCCTGTCTTAACTAAACTTAATATGTAACTTTGTCATTTCTAAATAAAATGAAGTGCAATATCTCAGTTATCACCATTAACCAGACTAATGGCTTACCTCAAGATTTCACAGTTTATAGCTACCAGACATTTCTACTGATACAAGAGAACAAAAAGACAGTGCAGCGGTTTACTTATTTATCTATTTATCATCCTATCTTATATTTTATCGTGCTCTTTATGTCCATAACAGAGCGCATCTGGTGGCACATCTGGTCGCACAGACTGTGTCCCATTACTATGATTACAGTATGAGAATTTTCTTTTTTGTGTGAACTATCCATTTAAGACTGACTGTTATTAAAGATTTCCACATCCCGAAACACAAACCCATGTTAATGTATTGTAAATAAGTTCATTCACATTCACCCTTTAAATTCATGCATTAAAGACACTCTTTCTTCACGTTTTCATCCTTTAAAATTTGTGGTACTCTCTTCACCCCTGCCTGCACTCATTCTTTCCATGCTCTTATCTGAGCTTCAGTTCTTTTACTTCTTTTTCTCACTGTTTTATCTCTATTCTCTCAATGTGATTATGCGTTAAGTAAGGGAGAAGGTATTTATCCAGCAAGGATCAGTCAATGCTCTTTGAAAGTGCTCAGCATGGACTGAGCGTCGATCCTCGCTGAACCCATTGCATCACGGATTGACAGAGGTCTTTTAGCATTCTGCTGATCAGATACACCACCAGCAACAGGAAGAGGGGTGCTTAGAAAGAAAGGGAAGGCAACAGAATAAGGCAGCTGCAAGTGTGGTTTTAAAACCAAGACTCATTTAGATTTACCGTGCTATTGATTTGTAACCCTATAGTTGTTGATGAGTGCAGGTTATCAAGTCTTTGGAATCTGTTGATTGTGTTTTAAAAGAATAGTTTACATAGACAACAAAATTCCATCAGGATTTATTCACTCTCATGTCATTCCAAACCAATACCGTGCTGCAAAAAGTAGATTATTGGACTTGTGAGAAATATTCCAAGCAGCCACACAATTTATGTAATGAAATGGAGTTGTTAATAACCTTCCTCTCCAGTGATCACTGAGTAAATAATAATTTACTCAGAATTTTAGAATGGAAGTTGATATTGGTAGTATGTGTTCTAATTGATTCTTCCATTTTTAGGTGAAGCAGGGACTGGTGTTGCAAAAGCCCAAACCTCAGCACCTCCCGTCCAAAATGTATCATCCATGGTGACCGCTTGTGCAGCAACGGCTATATTAACAACCGTCCTATTTACAATTGTGTGTGTCACCTACCAGACACGGTCTTCACTCAGGAAAACATGCAAACGTATGAATATACATACACTGAATATACAGTACATACAACAGTAATCCACTAAACCACAAGGTGTGGCTTAAAACGTAAATAACTCACATTTCATTCAACCTCTACTCTCAGGTTGTTTATCACCAGTCAGTAACGGTCACTGTGACAGTGACGCAGCTTCAGTTCCAATGACAACCCTGCACACAGTGATGCAGGACGCAGAAGTAGACACATCAAGTAAGTGTGCATGACAGGCTGTGATCGAGTTACAGTTTGATTACAGACACAATAAGAATGTGATGTAAAAAAAAAAAAAAAAAAATTCCACCTAAAGATCACATGGCAAAAAAATGTTTCAAAAAAGAGATTCAAGCTATCCACTATATGCCATTTTCACAATGGCTTTTAAAATGTGTTTAAATGTAAAATAATTCTCTCTAGTGCTCTACCTAACTTAAAATTGCCACGGTTTCGTACTTCAGTGTGTTACAAACATAATTTTGGTGTCTTTGGATAGAAGACCCTTTGGGCTTTGCTTTTTATCAACCAAATTTGATAATGCTCGAAAATATTAAAAGTTATAGACACTGAAGTGCCTTGATTTTTTTTTTTTACCTCACATAAATATTTATTTATTTGATATAAAAGTACATGAAATCAGTCCTGGAGCAATCTAGAAAAGTAATGGGTTGAAAGACACATCTCAGAAGTTTCTATTTCAAATCTGAATAAGACTCATGAAAAATGAGTCTTCTGCTAATATTTTTATGAGACTATGTATAGACCCCCCTCCCCCTCAAATATACAAAAAATATTTACCAACTGTATTGAAGGCTTCTACAAACTATTTAGTCAGTAAACATACCACTGCATAGTTTTATTTTTCCAATTATAAAACACTAGACAGAAACTTAGACATCATATAAGTGATTTATTTGAGCACTAGAACAATAAAATAAGAAGAATTTGAGTAAGAAAAATAAGAATAATAAGAAAAATAAAACAAGATTTAACTTTTGCCAATTACAGAAAATCCTGACATTGCTTGAAATGCAGCATTTACAATGAATTACAATGCAAATAAGTGCTGAAGTGCTGATGGCCACTTATACAGATGGTAATAACACAAATGTGCCATAAAGTAAATAATCCACTCTCTCTATTCATATAGACGCGTTCACTTTGATAGCTGTGATCATACAGTAATAGTGAGCTGATTTGGGCTGATTTGCACTCAAACAGATGGTAATCATGCAGATACATTCACATTCAACATAAAACACACTCTCACATATATAAAAACTGTTGAAAAATAAAACAAACAAACAAAAAGGCAATCGCTGTAAGTTCTGCCTCCATCAGCTGACAGGTGCGTCAGAGCGCATCACGCTCATAAAGTAACAACCACCCTTCCTCTTTTCATTGAAGACATGTGAAGCAGTACCAAACAGTCTCTCAGAAACTGTTTTTTGTGTCTTTCTCTGACTATTTTAAATATTTCCACACCTTCGACATCTTTGCTCTTTTCAGCCGTATAATTTCAGTTGCCGAACATTAGGGTGCATTCCTACAGAGAATAATATATATATATATATTCTCTGACACTTTGATTCTCAAGTAAATTTATCTTGAGTCATGTATGTTAAGATATAATATTTATGAAGAAATATAACACCAAAATCATCAGTAATTACAGTATTTATAATATGTATTTGTATATGTATTTAAAAGAGAGAAAGAAAGAGATGTGATGATTGTGTGCCTGACTTGTTTGGTCTGTGTTCTATAAGATCCTTGCCTGCTATTGAAGCACCCCTGCACGCTTAATGACATCACCACCAGGATGACCACTGATCTTGGCATGCATAGGTGTGAGGTTCTTCCTCTGATGCAAAGCTCGTCCTGCACAGATCCTGCAAAGGGAGTCATCATGCAGGCAACAGAAACACCTGAAGTTTCTTCTACAGACTCGTGCCTCTCCAGCCAGCATGTCATTCTCACTCTGGTAGGAGGACAGTCTGCAGTGAGGCCCTGCTGTGCCGTAGAGCAGCGAACAGCCTGGGGGCTTCATGCTCCTGTAGAGTGCACTGAACTGGACCTTCAGTATCTCTCCAACGCCCCGGAGCTCCACACATTCAGACCTTCAGACTTCATAGCCAGAAATATACCACAGTGCCCTCAGGCCTGATTCTGCAGGACCTAGGGGGGGAGAGAGCGAGAAGAGAAAGTGGAAAAGGAGATTGTTAACGTGAAGAGAGATCACAGCTGCAAACGTACAATTATGGTAATGAGACACTTAAAGAATCAACATTCCACTCAATACATATCATGTGAAGTTCATTGAAATAAGTGTGCTACTGTGGTTGTCTGATGTTTCTGCAATGTGAGAAACAAGTGCTTATTAGCACAAAATGGACATTAACTGGAGAAGGGCAGAGAAAAAAAAGATCTTCATTTGCCTAAAAAGTAGCAATTAACAGAAGTAACAATCAATGTTTTCTTCAGTATTTGAATGTGCGTCTGAGTGAACTGGATTATCAAAGAAGTAACAAAAAAATGTAAAGTGGGACTTGGTTCTATCCATTGGTTCTTGATTGCTTGTAGATCATTCACAAGAAGATCAATAACATATATTATGATTCTGAATTACCATTTAAAGTTTAGAATAACACAAAAATAATTAAGCAGCACAACTGATTTCAACTTTGATAATAAGACATTTTTCTTAAACACCAAATGAGCATACTAAGTTGGTTTCTGAAGGATCATGTGATACTGAAATTTTAGTTTTGCCATCACAGGAATAAATTAAATATTAAAATATAATCATTTTTAATTACAATGAAATCTCACAGTTAAATTTTTTACTGTATTTTTATCAAATAAATGTTGACCTTAGTGAGCCTTAAAATACCTCTTTCCAACAAATGTAAAACTCAAACCACCAGTGTGCAGCATCCACCTGAACGATGCGACGGCAGCCATAGTGCGCCAGAACCGTCACCAAACACCAGCTTATTGGTGGAGAGGAGACAGAGCGATGATGGTTAGAGGCCAATGGGCAAATTTGGCCAGGATGCCGAGGTCACGCCTTTATTCTTTTCGAATAACATCCTGGGATTTTTTATGACCACACAGAGTAAGGACCTCGCTTTAACATCTCCGAAGGATGTATATAAGAACTATACTAGACCTGCTACAAAAGCCATAACTGGAGTTTATGGAGACTTGATGGAGACTATGCTTGATTTTGCTTATCACTGGATTTATAAGTAACTACTTTTACCATTACTGATGACAGCCTCTAATTTGCTATTTACTTTACTTAAACTTTTTGGAGCTTTGGACTGAACAGTAGTATGCTGCCGGGCAAACCAAACTGACTTGTTCCTAAAAAGTGTGCCTAAACATATGCCTAAGGTGATTGGTTAGCAGGCTCAGTGTGTTTGTGATTAGCTAACCGCCTAGTACACATTGTCCGGAAACGTCATGCCCCCTTCCCATTAGGGGTAGTTGCATGTTTCTGGGGGTGGGTTTTATGTAAACATCGGGGTTAGTGATGTCACAAACCCAGGAAGAAGCTCGTTGTAGTCCCTACAAGCTGTTTTTTGTAGTCCATAAACAGCAAAATATCTCCCTTTGCATTGAACTCCAAGCGTCGTAACTTTGCAGACATTGTTTTTGCTCTAACAGCAACATTACACACTTACTAAAGTTCAAAAAAGGAAATCATAATCAACCACCCATTTAAATTTAACTAACAGCATGTGTAAAAACAAATATGCTGGGGGAAGGGAATTCTGGCTATCAAAGGTTGTTGTGTGAACCCGTCTTGCTTAAGAATAATTATCCTAATCCTTCAGGTCTTCGATGTGGTTAAGCAAAATTAACTATCAAAAATGAAACAAGCAACAACGTGGTTTTGCGATATTGCCTTGATAAAGATCGACATTATTGTGGCCCTTACATTCCACTTAATAAATGGGTTTAATATAAATCAGTTTTTCTGGCTGAATTAAATTAAATAAGCACAGGATGTTTTTGAGAGTGTTAAATGCATCTCTCCAACACTATCATAGCCTCTATAGCCTGTTAGTGCTCCAGTGAAGCTTCTGAGCATGTCAATCAGATTTCTTACTTTTTTTATACTTTTGCCAGTGTGATAAAGCACCTGTGCACCTCTGTAATTTTTATACACACAGAATATTCCAAACTTCAGTATTTTGACAGGATTTAACAATATTTATCCAAAAACACAGTTACACAAATTCAAGTAAACGACCACTAATGTACAGTAAGTTAACTGCACAGAGGACATGATGTTATCGATACTCCTAAGATATAATTTAACCTCATTACAACCAGCGTGTGCAAACCTGTCTTAAAACATGTGCATAATAAATCTTTGAAGAAGACTGCATGTCCCCTGAGGAGCGAGAGCTATTGTAAATAGAAGTGTTATCGTGTGGGCAAACGGCAGTTCTTTAGTCATTAGGTGTGTCTGTGAATACACAAAAATGTTTTTGAGGTGGTTTGGTGGACAGATGCAGATGGGATGCCACAGGTACCACAAAAACTTTACAATATTGCAATGGATATTCGGCTTGACTCTGTCCAAACTGGTTTTTAAACTCCATATGTGCGGCCCTCACTTCACAGGCAAGTATAAAATAATGCAACAAAAATGATCATTCTGAAATGAAGATTAATACATTCTTCTCCTATTTTATTCTGAAGACATTAAAGTGCTTTTTTTTTTTTTTTTTTAATAAAAGCAGTTTTGTTAGATCTAGCCTATTTCCTGGGTAGTTTATGAGTTGGCATTTTAAGTTGCTGGGAAGGAGGCATTGTAATGACCTCTTCAAAATGGACCTCATCCAAAAAGGCATTAAAAGCAATTGTTCATCTTTTCGCACCTTAGATAAAAATTGCGTTTCATTTGTAAAGCTAATTAAAAAGCTTGAACATGTTAGCATTTATATGTGCTTTTTCTTGTACTGTAAAATATTGCTAGTTTCTTTTTTGTATATTTTACTGCACATATTTGTAGCAAGTATGCCTGCATTTTGTTGTGCTAAACATTTATTGAGCATTGTTTTGTTAAAAACCACACATTCATTGTAAAATATATATCAGAGTTCTATTTAAAAAAAAAAAAAAAAAAAAAAAAACCAATCAGTGTTAAATGTGGTAAACTGTGTTGTATTGTAGTAATAGTAGGATTCTTTTTCTACTTTAAGTTGAATGTGTTCTTAATGAATCAGGTATAGTATTTTGTGGGATAATGCAATGATGCTATTGTTGCCAGTGTTGTTTTGTTCAGGATATTCCAAATAAATTGTTTTTCTACTTTTTGTACTTGTCAGATCTTTGTATATTTTGCATCAGTACATCAATGCAAAGTGTCGCCTAGTCAGTGTATAAAACATACAATAAAACAATTATTTGGGTAATAATAATAATAATAATAATAATAATAATATATATATATATATATATATATATATATATATATATATATATATATATATATATATATATATATATATATATATTGATATAAGTTGACCTTAAACATTTTATATATCAAACTGAAAATCCACAAGCTGTACTGAAAGAAAAACTCATTGAGATGTGACTGCCATCTACTGTTCATTTGTAAACAATGGAGGTTTATGTTTAGCAGCACCTGTCTCTAGTGCCTATTAGCTGAAACTTCAGGTCATTTGATCTATCTTTTCTTCTTGGCTATCTCCTCAGGAGATAACGAAAATACAGAATCTTTTGCATTCTAAACATAATCCAGCAAAAGCGTGCAATCCAGTGTTAGCCTAATTGCTTACCTGAGCTCGCATAATTTTCACATTTGGTAAGCAAATTGTTTGCTGTGAATTAAGTCGAGAGTACAAATCTGCCTATATATATTTCAACACCTCACAGGTGAACACAGGAGAGATGCATACGGCCTCTATACGAAACAGAGTCTGAAGAGTCCCCTACTGCCTCAATTTCAGATCATTACTGCCAAAACTTATGCTGACAGAGCTAGCCGAGATGACAAGGAAGGAGATCAGACACTGGTGTATCTAAGAGCAAAAAAAGATTTTTTACAGTCCATCACATTAGATTCAGCTGTGCCATAGAGAACCCACAGGAAAGAAAAAAAAACCTCTTCAATATCCCTGCATAAAGAGAGCAAATAGAGACATTTGTTTAAATCTCCTGATAATTTTTTTTTAATTCTGAGGAAAAAGACCCCAGTAATCAGTGATCAGTAATGTGCACATATTAGCCAGGATGTCAAAGTCTACAAGACTAACCTTAAAGGAATAATTCAGACAAAAATCTAAATTTGCTGAATTTTTTTTTATTTTTCTTGTTTAAATCAGAAGAAAAACTAAACTAAACACTCCAAAACCATTTTAAACAAATATGTTGATAATTTTTGATGTCAGAGGATAACAGGGAAGGAGATGTTTTCATAAGAGGATGTGTTATTGTGGATTTTGTTTATTACAAACACAGCTTTTCACAAGACATTAAATGATGGACTGAGGTTTGTGTGGGTCATTGGGATGTTTCACCGCAAACAATCCAAAGGTGGGCAAGTGATTTAATACTACATTTCTCTAAATCTGTTCTGTTGAAGAAACAACCTCAACTACTTCTAGAATGGCCCAAGTGGAAATTGTAGAGATTTAATTGTAATTTTTTGAACTATTCTTTTAGTTTACAACTCTGAGACGATACGAGAGCTCCATTAAGCTATAAACCTTTGAGCCATAAAAATCTCTTCCTATTATTCACAATACAGTATTTTAGAATCAAATTATCCTGAAGACTGAAAGCCAGAGACTATTTAGATTACCTGTAATGATGATGTTTTAAGGGAATTTAAGTTTTAGCACTTGTAGTTCCTCCCTTGACTACTTAATTAAAATGAGTTAATACTGTAGATTAAAATGAAGATGGAGGTGGAAGGAGCTGGAGGGATGAACTGTCAAGGTATTGGCTACATATTTGCAATCTCTTGTGTTGTGATCGACAATGTGATGAACAAGCTTTTGACTCGGCCTATCATTTGGGAAACAAGTAAATAATATAGAGTGAGAAATCTTGTCAGGTGCTCTGGGAATAAGAGGTGAAAGTCTGATAAACAATAAGATTTGGCAAGGTTAAATTATTGTTTGTGGGACATTGCTTTAACTCAAATTGGGGCAGATGTAGACAAGGTTACAGCTACTCTAAAAACCCCAGATCATGGCTGTCTCTCGAAGACCTTGACTGACTTGTCAATTACTTGAGGAAGTGAGAAATAAATCCGCACAGAGACAGAATGCAGTGCGTAATGTCACTGGTGCAGAATACATCATGGGCTATTATACATCCTAGGGCTTCTTGTCCTATAATGCAATGACATTATTTCTCACTGGAGTAACACGCCAAACACAGCACTCCAAAGAATGGACATAATTGAGAAGATAACAGTATTGTTCACTGTGGACACTATATGCAGCTGGCAGAGGGGTGAACGTGTCCAGTTCAGACTCGGAGTGAGCTTGATACTAAAGTTTTCTTATTACAGCATACTATTAGATTTCTTCTAATACATTCAATTTCCACACTCCGTACAACTGCAGATGGGAACTTCTTAAAAGGTGTGTTCTTACAATTCCTTCCATCTACTGGGATGTTCATCCAAAAAAAAAATAATAATAAAAAAATAACCTTTTACTTAAAGTATACTCATTTACTTTGTCATCATGTACCTCTAAACCCACGATTTGACTTTAACTGAACACCACTGAAATAATGAATAATGTCATGGTCAAGAAATGACCATTAATCTTCCAAGAAATAACCATTAACAGGGAATGACGTGTTCATACTTCAGAAAGGACACGCAATAGCCATAAAGATTAACAAAACTAAATTACTAAAAAAGTAATCCATTCTGATATTAAATAGACAATTAAGAGAACTTCAGTAAGATTAAATAACTTAAGCTGCAAGAGCTCTGACAGAAAAAGCATGGTTATCACATTCACAGCCGTGTTAATTTGTAAAACAGCAATAGGCTATAAAGTGTGTGGTATTGCTTTTATATTGCCTTATAGTTCAACACGAACTTGCATGCTGAACTGCTGGTTCTTCGTCTGTTTTGCTTCATCAATAAAAGTATCGCCAAACAAAGTCAAAGAACAACCTAAGTGCGTCTTTGAGCACCAGTAGGAGGGGTTTAGCCTATTTCCTGAATGAATGAGTGTGTTTGGAGGAATCAGTTGACTATAACTCACTCATAAACAGAGCTGGATAGATTACATATAAATTGTAATCCGTTGTTGATTACAAATTACATGACAAAACTTGTTGTTAGTAACGTAATCCATTACATTACACAATTTAGGTACTATTTTCAGACAATTTTTTGACATGACATGAACATGAAGTGCATTAAACTACCTAAAGGTTTCCCAAATGGAGTTAGTAAAGGAACTGTCCGCAGGAGGTTAGTGAGTTTAATGAAAAGCTAATAATTAGCTAAATCATAATAATGTAAAAATAAATCATTTTAAAATGACATATATCAAAATAAAAAAACGTACTAAAAAGATTCAATATTTTATTGGCTTACCTGCATGTCATTTGACTACTAACAGATTCCCGTAGATATGCTTATGTGATTCTTATTTAAATATTTGAACATTTCACAGGTACTTCAGTTAAATATATTATAAAAGGGTTCAGATGACAAGAAAAATCTGGGAATGCTTGCATTACATGCAGCCTGAATAAGTAGTAACATGAATTTGTGTATTTTAATGTGTTTGAAATACAAAAGCCTTTCAAAGATATAGTAATTAATTGGTGAACCTATAATTCAGATAAAAATGTATGTGTTCATCAGTAGTTGATGCAAATGGAAAACTGGAAATTATTTTTGTAAATCCAGTGGTCAAAAGGTTGGTAGCCACTTGACTAATGACAGTAGGTCATATTTTAAGCAGTAAGCTATTTTAAAAGGCATAAAAAGAGGTATTTTGGAGAATCAATAAGTTACATATAATTTATAATAATATGTAATCATACAATCAAAATAACTGTAGTCTGACGAGTAGCCTATGTTAAAATGTAATTTAATCTAACTTCAAGTAACTACAAAGCACATTCTAATCTAACTACAACTAACTAGGCACATTACTTATGATTAAGTAATGAAATAATTCAGCCAACGGAATCTTTCAAAAACACTTATTCATTCAGGAATGAAATGTAACTGTATTTGAGCAGAGCTAGTATTGTGTAATCTGGATTACGTAATCAGATTCAAAATTATTTGGTTCATTTATGAATCAGTGATTTTGAAGGAATCGGGTGACTGAGTGATTCATAAGTTCACTCAAAGAGCCTCTGACTACTGGAGAAACAAAACTGTGGCTAGTAGCCTACTGTATACTGCAATGGAGAAATCAAGCATAGGAAACACTATTTGAATTTTCAGTAAAGCAGCTGCATTTGTTTGAACCTGAAGCTCCTCCGCTGCCATTATCTCTTCAGTGAAGGTCACAGAAGGAATGATGGATTTTGGCAAAGGGGGTCCTGGAGGGAAATCAAGAAAACAACTGGAGCCTGTGGAGCCATGCACCGTACACTCGATATCTGCAGGAAGAGTGAAACTTAAAAAGAAAAAGCCATTATGGTCTGCAAATTTGGCACTCAATATTAAAAATATTCCAACAAGTGATAGCTCCTGTTATATCAGGGATTTATCCTATGGGATACGCTGTATCTCAGATAAATGGAAGTTGCTTGAAATAAAGTATATTCCTGTCATGGTAATTGGAAACACAGTGCTAAATCTCTTTGTCAAACACTTCATCTCCAAATTTCCTTTGCTCTTAAAAATCTCCTCTAATAACAATATGTAAAATTCTAGGATGCATGCCCATTATAGAAATTATTCCAAAATTTGAGAAGAAAGTAAGTCACATTCGCGTATATATTGTGAGGTTGAGTAAATGACAACAACATTTTCATTTTCAGATTTATAGCAAAGGGGATTAAAATAAGTAACACCTTACTGTTTCTCTCTATCTGGTCTCCAAACATTAATAGCCTGTGTTTTTGGTAAGCTGAATCAAACAGAGGAAAACTTCATTCATCAGTTTAAGGTATGAAAAAAATAAAATAAGATTAATTTACAGGTTAGTAACATCAGGAAATCCTGAAATGTTGGGCAAAGAAAGTTAAATTCAAGTCTTGTGCATTTATTTTACACAAAGTAACCTAAACTACAATACTGTCCATGATTTTTATTAGAAGTTAATATTTCACCAATCATATTTCACATTCCACATTTTAGATTTAAGCTCACATATTCACAGTCAAATTTTCTGTGCTTTGACTCTTCATCCACCTAATGTCCTCTTCTTGTGGGCGCATAAACACATGCTCTATCGCCACCTAGTGTTTATTATGCCATTGACCATATTATGGAATTATATTTGCTTCAAAAAATTTGAATGTAACTTTATAAAACTGAACTTAACTTTTTCAGATACTATGAAAAATATGCCATTACAAAAGAATAAAAACACAATGGAATTAGCTTATGTGAAAACGAATCTTTGAAAAACATTAACAAAGAATGAAGCATATTTGAAGAACCTGTTAAATTTGTGCAACTGAGTCAATTTTTTTTTTCATTTTCATTGTATTTTTCTTCTTTTCTTATGGCATATTTTTGATAGGTTCTGAAAAAGTTACGTTCAGTTTTATAGTGTTACGTTAATTTTTTTTAAGCAAATAAAATTCCATACTATATGCAGTATTCCACATGAACTGCAATTAATTTACAGAGCCCGGTACGGAGCCCGGGAGGTAACCTGTAGGAGAAAAAAATACAACATCAAAATGTACCTTCATATTCATAATCCGTGTGCACGCTTTCACAATCTGTTTCAAAAACCGAAGGTAAATTCATGGGTACAGTTTATTATACCGTGAGCATGATTTGTTAAACCGAGGGAACAGTTTAAGAATTCGTGTGTACGGTTTACAAACTGATTTTTTTCTACAGGTGACATGCTGGGCTCCGTATTAAATGGCACCTATGCCTTCTGTAAAACTCAAGCTCAAGCTCTAAAAGGAATAAATCTTTCTTTTTGCTTTGGTTTGATCTGTCTAAGTGGCACTGGAATCTTATTTGCATATCAAAGTGTGAGCTAGTGAGTTAGATTTTGAGCTAGATCTTGGAGGAAAGCACATATTGTCACACGTTTGTACCGGTTTTCCTTATTTAGTCTTCCTCCAGACTCTGGCACCTTGATTTCCGAATGACATGCAGAATTTGCTTTCATCCGAAAAAAGTACTTTGGACCACTGAGCAACAGTCCAGTGCTGCTTCTCTGTAGCTCATTTCCGGCACACACCTGTGCATGGTGGCTCTGGATGTTTCTACTCCAGACTCAGTCCACTGCTTCGCAGTTCCCCCAAGGTCTGGAATCGGTCCTTCTCCACAAACTTCCTCAGGGTCCGGTCACCTCTTCTCGTTGTGCAGCGTTTTTTGCCACACTTTTTCCTTCCCACAGACTTCCCACTGAGGTACCTTGATACAGCACTCTGGGAACAGCCTATTAGTTCAGAAATTTCTTTCTGTGTCTTACACTCTCGCTTGAGGGTGTCAATGATGGCCTTCTGGACAGCAGTCAGGTCGGCAGTCTTACCCATGATTGCGGTTTTGAGTAATGAACCAGGCTGGGAGTTTTTTAAAGCCTCAGGAATCTTTTGCAGGTGTTTAGAGTTAATTAGTTGATTCAGATGATTAGGTTAAGAGCTCGTTTAGAGAACCTTTTCATGATATGCTAATTTTCTGAGATAGGAATTTTGGGTTTTCATGAGCTGAATGCCAAAATCATCAGTATTAAAACAATAAAAGACCTGAAATATTTCAGTTGGTGTAATGAATCTAAAATATATGAAAGTTTAATTTTTATCATTACATTATGGAAAATAATGAACTTTTATCACAATATGCTAACAACACCGGATTAGCAACAGGTTGGTGGTAAGACCTGCTGGGCCTGATGCTCCTCTGCCAAGTTACTGGCTGCAGGGTCATCAGCTGGGAGCCACCCTTCACCGATGTTTCACCCCTTTAGTCCCAGAACATCTCAGGGTGGTGGGACATCTCGGTAATTTCTGGGGAGTTAGTTTTGGCTCCTAAACACCTTTGAGTTTCTATTGGTCTGTGGCAGTTTTGCAATTGTTTTTTTTTTTGGTCGTTTCTCATTCAACGAAGGTCAAGCAAGAGAGTACAATATCTCCGGCTAGTCACTAGCAACATGAATACATTTAGTGTCAAATAATGGAGTTGGCACAGATATATCCACACCTGTTAGATCGCTCGCGGAGAGACTGTAAAGATTCAGAGAAAGCATTAATTCCTAGAAAGAAATAGCCATGAAGCAAGTACCAAATACAGGTTTCAAATAAATGTTACACCATACTGCTGCTGCTGTTCTTTCAATAAGTGAATTTAAAGGGTATACAATAAATGAAATGTCACTCAGCCGTTTCTATCTTTTTGCCCCCAAACGAAGAACGAAAAATGAACTTCATTTGAAGTATACCGGGGCCTTGACTCGGAAGGCTCTGATGCCTACCGGCTGCCATCATCCTTGCTCTTTTGATGTATTCTGCCAGCTTCTGTAGCATGTGATCATGACTCTACCTGTAGTGACCCTGAGCCAAATCAATTTTACACCCACACAAAATAAAGGGCACTACAATCTGCTCACTAGTTACATTTCTGGGGCCTCATTTAGAATCGTTGCATACGCACAAAACCTGCCCTGAAAGAGGTAGATGCCACTTTCTACGTGTGGCAGTATGTGTAAAAGGAAATACAACTATATAGGGAACTAGCCTGATTAACCAACTACGCCATCCTGGCGGCCAATTACCGCGGATTGCCCTTCACAGAAAATACTCCAGGCTCACAGGTTTGTAAAGGCGGAGTCATATAACAGTGAAGGTGTCGATTTTAACCATTATATATTAAAAAAAAAAAAAAAAACTTGAGACCTTTTAAAAGTGTGTTAACGCAGTTCTGATGGTAAAGGCAACATGCAACAGGCCAAAACCACGGTCCAGCAGATCCAGCAGGTGGTAGATGCTATGGATGTAAACAAAATAAGCAGACACTGTAATGACACACAAGCTGAAACTATTTTATGGCGCGGGGCTGCCAGTCCAATCCAGCAGTAGAATCGTAGGCTACAATCTCCAGTCTCCTATAATTCACAGAAACAAGGTAGTAATTGCAGTAACCAAGATCTGATGACATCTAGAAACAGAGGAAGTAAAACGGTGCAGCCAGCAAGACAGGCATCCAGACAGAGGTTTAGACGAGACACAAAGCCCACTTTAACACAACTTGCATGTTGGCCCACACCGGTAATGTGACTCACATGGCACAGAAACGGTTACATTGTTAAACGCATTCACATGTAAACAGTTGATGGCATCCTGCGAAGCTCCTCAGTCCACCCTTTAAAAAAAAAAAAAACATGAAGCCTTTAATGATAAAGCATTTTTTAATTGTCAGAGGATATTTTCATTACTGCGGCAGCTGGTAAGTGGTGTTTCATTCTCAGCGAAGTGATTTTGATATGTATTTACTTATTATTATTTTACAAGAACGACGTGATGTGAGAACATGCAGATATGTTGTTTATATATATATATATATATATATATATATATATATATATATATATATATATATATATATATATATATATATATATTTATGCTTTATTAATTCGATGCCACAAGAACATGAGGTATTACATATTCACATAATCAAATTAACATTAGCTGCCAGAGAAAAGAGAGTGAGAGAGAAAAAGAGAGAGAAAAAAAGTTACATACATTTCAATGATTTCAGAGCATTACATGTTTTCAGTGCTTTTTTGTTTTCTGTTTGTTCCAAGAGATTTATATATAATTTGAAGTCATTTATAAAATGTACAAAAGTTTACATTGAGCCCACTTTTTCTTATGTATATGGATTTTCCTAACAAAATAAACAATTGTATAATATATTGTTCTTTACTATTCAAGTTTTCGTTTTCTGTATAAAAAATTACATCAAATAGTTTGAATATAGATTTAACATTCTTTTTTTTACATTTTCCACAATTTTTTTAATGTTCCTGGTTAAGAAGAGTCTGGTGGCTTGTTTTCATCAAACTTGTTTTCATTAAGCTTGTTTCACAGGCTGTGGCTTGTTTTCATTGCAAGAGATTGGGTTATTCATTTGCTATCAGCCAGCTTCAACTATGGATAGTGTTTGTACATTGATGTACTACAGACCTTCACCCACATCAACTTTCACATGATAAAATCCTACAATCTTACCTTGCTTTGTAAATTTTTTGTACTTTTGTGTATTTACATTTTTATCTATATTTTTCTGTATTAACCTGAATTGCATGTTTTCTATTTTGTATTTAATAAATCCATTGATTTGAAATCCCTTTGACTACTTTACATTTTTTATATTTATAGACATTAGTTAAGTGGTGACTGCATTCATTTCAGATATAAAAGAACAGATTTTCCCAAAGACTTCACCTGAACACAAGAGCAAACCAAGGAACACGGAGACCAGGAGGGAGGTGGACCGGCGGAGGACCAGGGGGAGGGACTGAGGGCCAGGTAATAGAGGGAAACAGAGACAGAAGGTGAAAAAACAAAACAACAACCACAAGGAGACCAGGAGGGAGGATAAGGGGGAGGGACGGAGTGCCAGGTCCATAGAGGGAAACAGAGACAGGAATTGCAAAAAAACAAAACAACAACAACAACGAGACCAGGAGGGAGGTGGACCGGTGGAGGACCAGGGGGAGGGACGGAGGGCCAGGTCCATAGAGGGAAACAGAGACAGGAAGTGCAAAACACAAAACAACAACAACAACAAGACCAGGAGGGAGGTGGACCGGTGGAGGACCAGGGGGAGGGACGGAGGGCCAGGTCCATAGAGGGAAACAGAGAGAAAACAAAAAAAACAAGAAACAAAACACAAGACCAGGAGGGAACAGAAAGTTCAGGGACCCAGGGCCGAGCCGACAGGGCAAGTATCCAGGGTGGATCAGGTGGAACTGGAGCCATGCGGTCGAGCCCAAAGCCCACCAGGGCGGCGCAGAAGACCACCACATCCGTGCGGTCGAGACAGAAGCCCACCAGGGCAGCGCAGAAGATCAACACAGCCACGAGTGCTCAGGGAGTTCGGCTGAGACGTGGAGAGGCTCTGGTAGTTCAGCAGAGACGTGGAGAGGCTCTGGTAGATCCGTGGTGTTTTGACTGGATTAAGGAAGATCAACAGTGACTTGCCTTTGCTCATGAAGATCATTGGTGACTTGACTTTGCTCGTGAAGATTATTGGTGACGACTTTGCTCCTGAAGATCGTTGGTGACTTGACTTTGCTCATGAAGATCATTGGTGACTTGCCTTTGCTCATGAATATCAATGATGACTTGCCTTTGCTCATGAAGATCAACGGTGACTTGCCCTTGCTCATGAAGATAGTCGGTGACTTGCCCTTGCTCATGAAGATAGTCGGTGACTTGACTTTGCCCATGAAGAACACTTGTGACTTGACTTTGCCCATGAAGAACACTGGAGACTTGACTTTGTCCATGAAGAACAACAGTGACTTGACTTGACTCCTGAGGTCTTAACTGTGGTAGTGCTTAACTCATGAGGGTTAATGGTGACTTGACCTGACCCGACTCTGGATGGTCAACGGGAACCTGACTCAACTCTGGAGGGTCTTGTGCAGAGGCGCTGGACCGGCGGCCACCTTGCGCTGTGGCGCTGGGCTGGCGGCCATCTTGCGGAGTGGAAAATAAGCACTCCATGACACAGACAGAGTGCAATAACAGGTGTACAATTAACTGTGATAAAGGGACAAAGCTATGTGGGAAAGTAGTGCCTGCGGTGAAGTGCCTATGGGGAAGTGAGAACACTAGTGGACACCCGGGGAAACACAGACCAGACACCGTGACATAGTGTGGGCTAAGTGAGGGATACCTGTGCAGGGCCAGCGCTAAGGGGCCCTTAGGCTATCTGTAAGTGGGCCCTGTAAAGAACAAACAAAAAGAAGAAGCAACACTGGTGGCCCACGTCGCTAGCAGAGGCAGTCTCTGAAGCCGGTATCGAGGCTTGTATCGCTTTAGAGCAGTGATGTCATTGATGACATCGAAGCCTCGCTTGGCCCGACTGGTTCAGGAAGCAGTACAAATCTTGAAAATTCATGGTCCTCTGCCTTGTTAAACACAGCCACTTTACAGTTTTAGACTAGTATTATTGCCCCTCCTGCCCATTATGAGCAAAGACTTGATTTACACACATTTTCAATTCCATAAGTTTATTACACAGTTATGTTATATTATCTATATTATATACCACTAGAAAATACACATTATATTCATAAAAATAGATGTGGAAACAGTTTTATTTTTCACCATTATTTCTAAGCCTTAACTGGCGCAAAATACAATTTATCACAGATCACATTGGGTCATCTGTAATGTATCTGCTTGTTTTACACTCTTTGGCCACCGGGTGTTAGTGTGAGCAAATGAAGCCTCAAGGAAAAGAACCCTTTTGTGAACCACTTGGCTGAAAAGTTTCAATGCTTCATGTGGCTTCATCTCACCATCACTAGTCTCCGGTGTAGGCGAGGGTAGGCCTCTGTGTCGTTGAAAACGTGTGGCTGGTCGAGCAGAGCGGCGTCCACGATCATGCTGTAAAACTGTTGTGGGAGAGAGGTAAGTTGGCTGTATATCAGGGTCATAACTTTCTCAAACCATTAGGAGTATTTTAGGGAAATAGATTGGTGTAAACTGGTTACATCAGTGTCCAAATGACTAACATGATCAGCTCGGCCAATGTGCAAACTAATCTGTCTCCAACTTCACTGCCGTGCCATATGTTTTTGATTTGAATACGTAAACAGAATTTGATTGAATTTCAGGCTGGACACACTGGTAGAGTTTTGTTGGATTGACTATGATTTTAGTACTTCAGGACTAAAATGTAATTATACAAAGTATCCAGTTATTTTAATCTGTAATAATATTTCATAATATTGCTGTTTTCACTTTTTTTCACTCTCACCACATAGCCTTGGTGAGCATGAAAAAAAAACCTTGTGCTTTTGAATGCTTTTTTGTATATTAAAATACATACCAACATCCACCCATGTAAGGCAGGAAAATGTTTTACTGTCTCAGACTAAGACTAAGATAAACATTTAAAAAGTGTTCTTTTAAGTTTAAAAATTAAAGCTGCAATAATTCTATTTGTATACAGAAACATTAGTAAAAGAGACCTGTTTAAAGGGGGGGTGAAATGCTCGTTTTCACTCAGTATCCTGTTAATCTTGAGTACCTATAGAGTAGTACTGCATCCTTCATAACTCCAAAAAGTCTTTAGTTTTATTATATTCATAAGAGAAAGATAGTCTGTACCGATTTTCCCCGGAAAAACACGACCGACTGGAGGCGTGACGTGTGGGCGGAGCTAAAGAATCACGAGCGCCAGTAGGCTTTTGCGTTGAGAGCGTTTGGAAGCTGTGACTTTACCTTGAGGAAAAAACCATCATCCAAAACAAACCATGGCTAACAGTCAGATTCAGCCGTTTATTTATGATCCAGAATCAGATCCCGAGGCTGAAACTGAACGAGAGCAGCAGCAGCAACGACTCGCTCTGAGCGGGGCTCGAACACCGGGTCTCTGGCATGGGAGGAGACGCACTAACAAGAAGGCAGAGATATTTTAAGCAGTTTTACTCACCGCCTGCGGTTCCAACACACGATCGTGACCCTTTTTCCTTGGGATTGCATCATCCTAAAGAAATAAACGATACGCAAATCCGTCGTCAAACTGGGCCTTGTTTGTAAAACAAGCATCTTCGAAATGCAGGGAACAAACAAAAACACTTGCACAACTCTGTTGATGCTCTGTAAAATAAACTCCATCCACTGGTCCCTTAATGCTGTTTTTTCTTTGGCAATCTGTGCAGGGTTGTCTTGCCCTGGCAACCAAAAACACACTCCTTTTGTGACATTTCACAACGCTCTCACTTTGATCAGTGATTGTCTGTGCTCAGCCTCTCATTGCTCTGCTATACGGGAGCGCGCGCTCTTCCGGCAGACGCGCCCTCAGGACCCATATAAGGAAATTCCTCTCCATCTAACGTCACACAGAGCCATACTCGAAAAAAACTTTCCGAAACTTGTGACAAACTGGAACAGAAATACTCCTTCAAACGTACAACTTAATTTTTGAAACTTTGTCCATGTTTAGCATGGGAATCCAACTCTTTAACAGTGTAAAAAAACTCAGTATGCATGAAATAGCATTTCACCCCCCCCCCCCTTTAATGTTATCAACCTTAACATATGTATTCAGTATGTACATAAGATTTCTATACAGTTTAGGAAAAGTACAAAATCAGACCAAGAATCTAAGCTCTCTGATTATTATAAAGAGAATTAACTTGATGTTCCCAGGCTGGGTAAACTGCGTTTTATCCAGTAAGAAATGTTGAAACTCTTTGCAAAAACTGGGTTATTATACAGGTAATTCATATAGGGTGAAATCATAGACACAATGGGACACTTTTAGTAGTCTCATTCTCACTGTCCTGTAATGGCCCAATTGACCTAGGTTCATCCTATCTATGGCCTCTCTCATTTACTAAAATGGGCAGCGAGGTCCCAAAGATGTAATCCCAGTGTCTGAAGTAAGGGGCGAAGTTCCCTTTAAAGTGCTGATGATGGGCCAGGTGGTGCGGCGCCCCGCCAAAGCACGGCAACAGCCGATGCATTGACCAAGGAAAGTCATATCCACAGTGATCCTCCACAGCCATCCAGGTGTTAACAAGATGGAAAAGGATTTCGCTAAAAGGGTGGCAGCCCACAAGCATGGCACTTATAAATGCAAGGGTTTGTAGAGAAAGCAGTTCAGAAATACTGGAGTCTTGAGCTGCCAGAGCAAAAGTATCCCTGTGCTGATGGTGAATGTTGTGGACGTTGTGATATAGCCAGGGAATTCTGGAAAAAATACAGACATGTGATGTAGTTATATATAATAATATGATATAAATATGAATTAAAATATTTAATACAAATAGATACATAAATTCTGCATAAATATGGGCCTTGCTAAAGTTAGAATTTGAGGCAACAAGAGTGAGATGTGATGACATCAACAGATTATGAAAGTGATGACTGTTTTTTTTATATATGAAATTTTGAGCTGTGTACATGATATTTTATGTATGTTCCTTATATTTCTGAATCTAAATTTATAAAGTAGTTGGTATTGTTTCTAGCATATACAAGTGATGTTATTTGTAATCTGGCCAGATCCGACGTGTTTTGTCTACTCTGTCTCATATAGAAACTAGACACTACATAACTACACACTGAACTACACCAGCAGCTGAGTAGACTCAGTAATTTCATTTTCAGGTCAGCTTTTGAAATTACCATACGATCTGCAAAAGAAACATTAAAACTCTCTGGGACAATTTTCACCAAATATTTTCTGCCCCTGGTTAATTTAAATCACTTTTGGCATTTCATAATATCTCACATATGTATGACAATATAAGCCTTTCAGAACAGAACACATGAGATTACTAATTTGTTTCATAGCTATTTCATAGCATTTGTTTGTCATTTTTTCCTTTTCATCTGGTGTTAAAGGTTTCGTTTTTGAGTTATTTTCCACCATAACTATTTTTTCTAAAATCTAATGAATGGATTATTATTATTATTTTTTTTAGATTGTATAAAAGCAATTTTATTATATTGAAATAATAAATAAAATTTAAATTTGGCTATTACATCTATTAAATTATAATACAATTTTGAATTAGTAAATTATATAATTATAATCTAAAAACACCCATAAGTATCTTTTTGTTTTAAAAAAAAGGCCCATAGGGCTTTTAAGGATGTGCTAATAATGACTCGTTAATCTTAATAAGCCCACTCTAAGAACTTATTAAAACAATATGAAATGCATTAACTGTGCTCGAAACAAATCCCTTTTCTCATAAACGTTACCCACTTCCTGTGTGTCTTCAGACGAAGACTATTTTTCACAAAATGTGAAACGTCAAATTTGATTCATAGCTTATACAATACAAAAAACATGTAGCTATCTTTCAAAGCTGTATAGCATAAAGACACAACTAAAAGGCTGTAACTGATCAAATATGTCCTATATGAGGACAGATAAGCGTTTAATTTAATAAAACTGTTTTAAAATTTTAAATTATGTCATTCAAAGTTTCATGCAATGTTTTATGTGCAATGTTGGAAGCTGCACTTTCCGAGATGCGAGATGTGTGATGCTTACTTGTGAATGGTGTAATGACAAAAGAAGAAGAGCGTATCGAATATGAGCATGCACGAGACACATTCCCTGAAGGCATAGAAACAAGAAGGTGCTTTCTCCGGTAAGTGCGTGCGTCGTACCGACAGAAACAGTGCGGTTAACGGTAAAACGCCAACAATGTATTTCCTTAAAATTAGAGTAGCACATCGAAACCACTGACGCAAGCCAACGACTTCACGGCATATCCTGTACTTATGGAGCCATCCCACGTATGGACTGAACACGTCGAGAAGCATGAAGGGAGCAGAGAAGATGAGGTGAGTTATAAAAGCTGCGCACACGCTAACGTGGGGAGACAGGAGCACATGACGTTCCGCATATATGAAGTC
Source organism: Carassius auratus (assembly GCF_003368295.1). Classification (NCBI taxonomy): domain Eukaryota; kingdom Metazoa; phylum Chordata; class Actinopteri; order Cypriniformes; family Cyprinidae; genus Carassius; species Carassius auratus. The sequence goes on from NW_020523588.1 coordinate 34,108, forward strand.
CCAAATCCACTGAAGAAGTGCATCGCCTCCGATAATCAGTGAGAAGAGAACAATCATCCTTGTGGAATGTTGTTTCTACATAACCGCGAATGAAGCTGCAGCAGCGACTATATCCTCCAAAAGTTTGGTCTTTTTAGAGCAAACGGTGTGAAGATCACTTTCATTCTGACATGACACGGGAATTTGAACGGGAGCCACAGCATTGATGCTCTCCTCCCACAAGCACAACTTTACCAACTTAAAAGACAAAGTCACTCGATCTGTTAACCGCATATTAACATGAGCAGCATTGAATCGTGATCAAATGATGTGCTTAATAATATTATGTAAAGTAACAAGGTGTGTCTAAAATGTAAATTAGCCTATGGATTATTAAAGGGGCCATATTATGCTTTTTTTAAAGATAGCCTAATTATTTTGTTTATTTGGTGTAACAGAATATTTTGACATGCTTTAATGTAAAATATATATATATAAATATACAGAAATGTCATAAATTGTCATAACAGCTCTCTGATAAAACTACTTGGAGGGGGGCGATATTACCAAAATTATTACCACAATATGAGACATTTTTAACCACAGTTAAGGACAAGCATTCAATTTAGTAATTAAGTCTGACATTACTCATTGAACTTAAAGCCATAACCTGTATCTCAACATCTTTGTTTAAATAACTGCTAATTAAATGTGGAAATGTTAAAACCCACATCAGACTATATTTGACAGCCGGTTATTTTACGAGTTGTATTTTCGTTAATATTTTTGAGAATTATTCACCCAATAATTAAAAATCTCTGATCATTAACTCCCGCTCAAGTTGTTCCAAACCTGTATGAATTTCTTTGTTCACCTGAACACAAAGGAAGATATATTTGGAAGAATTTCAGTAACCAAACAAAACTTGCCCCCCATTGACCACCAAAGGCAGTTCAAGTTGTTTAGAAAGACCTTTTGCATATACTCTGTAAATTATAAAATAGTTTACATGCACAAACAGCTTACTACCTAAAGGAAAAGTAAAATCCAAAAAAGTATAATATAGGCCCATTCAATTACACTGATCTGTACATAAACTCTTTCCTTCAGTGATTCTGTTTGTTATCCACAGGTGTCATCATGACTAATGGTCATTCATTACTTTTAGAATAACCTACTTTAATTCTCTACAACATTGCTTCAGTTTTACTTTCACACAACTGCTGTTTTTTTTCTGCGATTCATTTGTAACCATATATTGAATCCTTGGAATGTTTGTCATATATGCCAACTTCAACTTGTCATATATTATTTATTCTTTCAAGGTTGATACTAATATGGTGCACTAGCTTAACAATGAGACATGCAAGGATCCACATGTCTTGGTACTTGGAGACAAAGAAAATTCCTCCCAAGTTTTCAATGGAGAGGCAGTTGAAAAGGAGACCATAGCTTCTTCAATAAACAAGCCACAGGTAGTCCATAATGCAGCAGCTAGAGTCCTCACGAGGTCAAGAAAATATCATATTACCCCAATTTTACAGTCTCTGCACTGGCTACCTATTAAGTTCCGTATCAGTTACAAATTATCATTACTTACCTATAAGGCCCTAAATGGTTTAGCTCCTGCGTACCCAAGTAGCTCATACCACGTCACAATCCATCACGCTCCCTAAGGTCACAAAACGCTGGACTTTTGGTAGTTCCTAGGATAGCAAAGTCCACTAAAGGAGGTAGAGCTTTCTCACATTCGGCTCCCAAACTCTGGAATAGCCTTCCTGATAATGTTCGGGGTTCAGACACACTCTCTCTGTTTAAATCTAGATTAAAAACACATCTCTTTCGCCAAGCATACGAATAATGTATCTTTTAAATTGTGAGTGTAGTTGCATCTGATCAAATGTGCATTCTTATTTATTAGCTTGGGTTAAACTAATTTTACTTTGTTGGATCAGCAGCTATGCTAAAGATGTCTCTATTTTGTTTCTATGTTTTGCCACGGGATGTAACTAGGATTTACACAAGCTCCAGTCTGGATCCAGAACACCTGAGAAGAGATGATGCGGACCCTCAGATGATGCTTACCCGGAATCAACAAACAGAACTAACAAATTGTCATGTGGAGGGTAGGGATGAACTCAAACGCAGACAGGATACACTACACACAGGGTTATTTATTGACAAAAAGGGGAAAACAAAACCGACGAGGGGGAAAACAACGACTAAATAACTTAACAAGACTGGGTTGACACGATAAACAAAGACTCTTGACACAGGAACTCTTACTAAAGACAAACACTCACGGGTAATACAATGACTTCTTCGAGGGGTAACCATGATACTATATCTCACAAAGAAACATATAGAAACAATGAACCTCACAGGACAGTGAACACAAGGGGATATAAATAGGAAGACTGATGAAGACACAACAGGTGGCACAGGTAAGGCAATCACGACAAAACTAGGATAACAAGGGGGCGGGGCAAGGGAACGAGACAACACAAGCACATGGCCCAACAACCAGGCCATGTGCTTGCACACAAAACACCGGTCTGTCATGATCCTGCCTCAAGAAAATCAAGGACATGAGGGCATAATCATGACACAAATATTGCTACAAGTGTGACTGCATCAGATAATAATTATTAATTAATAATATTAATAATGTACATCGTCTGGCTGACTATGTCTTGTATTAATTTTTCAAAAAATCCTGTCATACGCGCACAAACTGACAGTCACCACTTATAAGCTACTACTTAATATAGTAGAAACATAATTTTCTGTAAAGTTGCTTTGTAACGATTCGTATGGTAAAAAGCGCTATACAAATAAACTTGAATTGAATTGAATTGAATTGAACCATACTTCAAGCAGTGGATGTATTGACTGCACGATCAATCGAATGCGATTGTCATGCTCATTTTGTTAGTAAATCCGGTTCTGTAATCAGCAGTAAATCATCATCACTTGCTTTCAAATGGAGCAGCATTTACTACAAAGAGCCATAGTTCACTGACAAGTTACGCAAAAAAAATAAATAAATAAATAAATTGCACGGTTATGAAATCGAAGAAATTGTTCACAATAATGACAGCTGTTTGCATACTGTAGCTTCTCGGTGAACTATGGCTATGTAGTAAATGTTGTTCCATCTGAAAGCATGTGAAAATAACACATTTAATAACATGTTTTACTCCAAATTTACTTCATAACGTCAGTCGAGTGTTTAAAATAAATCCTTCTGTGAGATTATGTGACTTCTAACAATAAGGCACGTGTTCATTAGTCACGATGAATCAATGAAAGCAGTTAAATCTTCTGTTTATTCAGCTGCAGCAAGCCTTTGGATGGAGATTTACTTCTGATCACAGAACCATGCTTCTCTGAAAGATACGCACGAAAATCGCAGCTTCTGTCGAATCATGATTTAAATTCCATTTCAATTAATCGCGCAGTCCTAATGTATGCAGTCTATAATAATACTGGAGGAGTTCCTTCTACACAATGGTGCCTCCTAAAAAACTTTGTATTCAGTGTTACTGATCATCAGTAAATCCAGTAGCCAAAACAGGGTTGGTTCACCAAAAAATGAAAATTCTGCCATTAATTACTCATCCTCATGTTGTTTCAAACGCGTTAAGTCCTTTGTTTATCTTCAGAAAAAAATTAAGATAATTTTGATGGAATCTGACAGCTTTCTGACCCTCTCATAGACAGCAAGGGTTCTACCACAATCAACATCCAGAAAAGTAACAAGGAGATTGGTAAAATAAACCGTGTGACATCAGGGGTTCAACCATAATATTACGAAGCTACGAGAATACATTTTGTGTGCAAAAGAAAAAAATAACAATAACAATTTGTCTCCTCTGCATCACCCTATAGCGCTATTTTGGAGAGTATCCACTGAACACAAACAGCATATGTCGTTCTGTGTCAGCCGCACCAAAAGGATATGTTGTTTTCGTTCAAATCAAAGCACAAACTATGTAGAAAATGTATCCGCGTGGCGTAGCTGACACATAACATCATACGCTATTTGCGTTTAGTGGATACTCTCCAAAATCACACTAGGGTGACATGGAGGAGAATAATTGTTGAATATTCAGAAGCATCAGATTGTCGTAGCAAAGTCAGAATTACCTCCTCTCCTAGGTTCATGAAACGGTCGTCCATAAAATACATTGCTGTTCTGTTGTAACTTGTAAGTAATCTTAAAGTGTCCTAAATGCATCTAAATTTGGAAGGCCAAATACAGCGCTTTTGCTTTCAACTAAATACACAAAGCATCTCCCTGACATGGCTGCTTCATCACTAAATGTGGTTACTGAAACCACACCTTCTTTCTTTGCTTGAACATTTGGGCAGCATTACGCAATTATTTTCACATAGTGACGAAGACATGTGGGTTTGAATGAGCCATTTCAATGGGGCATGGCAGAGTCTTAACTTTGATAAAGAATATCTCTTTGGTTTTGAGACTTTAGTCTTTGCAACTTCAGGGATCTTATCCTTATCTATGAACAATCAGCTTGTAACACTGTCAAGAGAAATGAAAATTTGAAATCAGATCATACAGTTTGATCCCTTTAAGTAAATAATGAACTATAAAACACTATCACTGTGGGAAAACCATTTAAAGTCACACTCTCTGCTTTTAATTAAATGAAAGTCGAGTATGAAGTCACCAAATCTTAAAGGGATAAAGCTGTAAAGCCCAAAATGAAAATATTATCTTCTCATGTCATGCCAAAACTGTATAACTTAGAACTTTATATACTTTTTATACCTTATAACTTTATTTCATTTGGACATTCTCCTGCTGAGAAATAGCGCATAAAATGTAACAAATAAAAATAAAAAATGTGAGTGTTCAAGAGAAATGTTTCATATCTGTCTTATGTGACATTCAATATCTCAGGACAGAAATAAGGTAGGAGGAAAATTCTGATACCACAAAGCATAATTTTTTGTTGATGTTCCCCAACATATGTGCTGTAAGTGAATTAAAGTTTGTGGTGATATCATGAAATAATCAAAAGTGACAGCATTCAGAACCAAGGTAGCCTTTCTCTTAGCCCTTTACATTTTTAAAATAGTTATTTTTTTGTTGTTGTTGTTGAAACAATGACTCACTCAAGTTTAGTCAAAGCCCCAAACAAATATACTTGTTTTATACTCGATTATAATTTTCAAATGACACATGACTATCTGAGCTGTATGATGTTTCTGACATATAGAATACATGGCACAAAAAAAAAACAATTTTCATAAATTATGATTTTTTTTCTTCTATTTATGAGCAAATAACTCGGCACTTAATCAAAGTGGCTAGATGCATTGTAAAGTTCAGATTCAAAGTGTTCAAATTATATTATTTTTTTGTTGATCAAGGCAGTGGTTCGAAAAATATTTTTAGTAATATTTTTGCGGAGTCGGGGAGGGGGGGGGTGGTTAATTTGATTATGATTTTTTTTTTTTGTACAGACACTTCGGGTTTAAAGGGTTTTGAGAAATGCCTAGGTGTTTTGTTCATACAACGGAAGTCAGTGCTAAAACTGTTCAGAATAACTTTTTTTTTGTGTTCCACAAAAGAATGAAATTAGAGGTTTCATACAGACGGAGTGAGGGTAGGTAAATGATGACCAAACTTGTAATTTTTGGATAAACAGCCCTGTTTTTGGTCTAAGAGAATAGACTATGTAGAATATGCAGCGTTTAAAGAATTTTTCATTATTGTGAAAGTGAAGTGACATTCAGCCAAGTATGGGGACCCATACTCAGAATTTGTGCTCTGCATTTAACCCATCCGAAATGCACACACACAGAGCAGTGAACACACACACCCGGAGCAGTGGGCAGCCATTTATGCTGCGGCGCCCAGGGAGCAGTTGGGGGTTCGATGCGTTGCTCAAGGACACCTAAGTCGTGGTATTGAAGGTGGAGAGAGAGCTGTTCATGCACTAACCACCACCCACAATTCCGTCCGGCCCGAGACTAGAACTCACAACCTTTCAATTGGAAGTCCAAACCTCTAACCATTAGGCCACGACTTCCCACGACTATTGTATGTATTTATTTATTTACTTACTATTACTATTATCTGTCTTTATTTATACTGTATCCGTTATACTTGTAAATAGTTTTTGAGATGGAGATCATAAAATGTATTTGAAACAATGTGTGTCTTTTTAAATAAATAAGTTTCACTAATCAACCAATAACCACACGACAGTTTCTTTATTAACAGCATCTGTGTATGTTTGGAGCTCATACTGTGTTGAGACCTGGTGACCATGGCAATACAATAACAATCTCTTGCTCCTTCTTTGTTAGAGATCAGATGCCAAATTGAAAAATCTTTCACATGGTCTTTATTTTTTGTAGAAGAAAAGGCTCTCACTTTAGCAGAAAAGGAGCCTAAATACCACACCGTATGAGCTTTTCATTTACAAAACAGGCTAAGCACACAGCCTAACTGTTGTTGTTGCAGTTTTCATACGGTCATGTAGTGCAGTTTAAGGCTGCTTTGAAAGTCATTCGCGTATTCTGATATGTGTGACAATAGCAGGAAGAATGTATCACTTTAATTCACATGTCCTCGGAGTTCTTCCTATTCATTACTCACCACATTCTAAAAGAGAAAAATGACTAATTTCCCCAGAACACAGTGAATTCCAATATAATTGTAATTATTTTTATTTTTTATTTTACCTATTTGATTGATTTTGTAATATTCTATTCCAGGCTTAATTGGTTTTGGATTTGATGCCTCTCGTTCACTATCAGGCACATTTTGATGATTGTATTATGAAGTTGGTTCTTGAACTGTTCAATATTCTTTGTTTCCCTTTATTTTTACTCATATTTAAATACAAAACATGCTGTTTTAAAATACTGGATAGACAAATTAAAACAAAGAATCAATCTGTGATGATAAAATTCAACACCCCAGACAATAAAGCTAAAGAATAATAATGTTTTAAGAACTCATTTAAAACTAGACAAAAAACGGGGGCAGACCCAACATGAAATGAGAGACTGTTTTACAAACTTGGGGCCAAAACAACCACAGAATCTAAGCTGTCTCAATGGGGATTAGGGGGTCAAGGCCTCAATATAACAGAATCGTGAAGTTAATATGAATATGAAACTTCACAGGCAACCAGTGATGAGAGGCAAGAACCAGAGTAACTGTTGGTCACTGTTATAAATAGTATATGTCAAATAATAGATGTCAAACAAGACTCTGAGGTCTGAACATAAGATAAGGGTGATCCTAACTGAATTTGTAAAGCTGAGACAGAGACTATAGGATCAGCATTTTGGGATTGGAATCATGTAGCTGCAAAAACTTAAAATTAATGGCAAGTGGACCAAGCGATAATTTTAACCCTCTATTTTAGAAATGTACTACAAATCTTTCAAAACATTTCATGATATTTAATGTAAATGCCACAGGTCTAAAGTCACAATTTTCAATTTTTTTCTTGGGAACCGTAGTAATTACAGTTTTTTCACCCCACTGAGAAGGTTTACAATGCAAATATATAGATCTGTGAAAAATAGGATAGAATGCTGGATTAAGTTATTAGCAAGTTTTTAACAAGATGGCAGTGATTCCATCAGAACACATCGATTATTTGGTACATAAACACCTTTAAATATAGAACAAACTATCCCAAACAGCAACCAGTGTCAGCCCACATCTGGCCCGCATTGATTTCATGCAGGCCAAATGTGGGACGGATCTGGGCCAACACTATTCTGCTGTCTGCGATGTGTGTGGCAACATCTAGTGTTTGATCTGAATTGCATATAATCAGCTATTTCCTCTTATGGTGACTTAAACCTAAAACATTCAGATCATTAGCTCCTTGCTGATCATTAGTTATAAGCCTTTTCTGTAGGGGATTCCATATTAGTTAATACTTTCATAGTGTCCCATAATTTCCTGGAATCCCCAAAGTTAATTTTTTTTTCCTAGCCTCCTTCAACAAAATATTTAATTTCTTTCGAACTAAAATAAAAGCTAGGTTCTTCCTATTTAAACACTCCTTAATTTCCTTTGTTATACAGTACAGACCAAAAGTTTGGACACACCTTCTCATTCAAAGAGTTTTCTTTATTTTCATGACTATGAAAATTGTAGAGTCACACTGAAGGCATCAAGGGCTATTTGACCAAGAAGGAGAGAGAGTGATGGGGTGCTGCGCCAGATGACCTGGCCTCCACAGTCACCGGACCTGAACCCAATCCAGATGGTTTATGGGTGAGCTGGACCGCAGACAGAAGGCAAAAGGGCCAACTAAGCATCTCTTGGGGAACTCCTTCAAGACTGTTGGAAGACCATTTCAGGTGACGACCTCTTGAAGCTCATCAAGAGAATGCCAAGAGTGTGCAAAGCAGTAATCAAAGCAAAAGGTGGCTACTTTGAAGAACCTAGAATATGACATATTTTCAGTTGTTTCAAAGTTGTTGTTTTTTTTATGTATATAATTCCACATGTGTTAATTCATAGTTTTGATGCCTTCAGTGTGAATCTACAATTTTCATAGTCATGAAAATAAAGAAAACTCTTTGAATGAGAAGGTGTGTCCAAACTTTTGGTCTGTACTGTATAACTTTTGTTATTAGGAAAAACAGTTTGAGTTTTCTTCTCAACCACTGTTTCCACACATAAGTTGATGTAATATGTTATTGGCACTGTGGCATTCTCAGTGTCCGTTTCATGAAACAGTTCCCAGTCTGTAGAAAGCAAAGCAGCTTTTTAAAACTTCAATACTGTCATCGGACCAAACAGAAACAGTCTTTGTCCGTGCCTTTATCCATTTTTAAAAGTGTTCTTTAAGTAGGTTAAACTTATCTAAAATCTTATTTCCCTGGGGATATCACATATTATATACTGTTTATACCCTAGGAGTGACAGGTCCAGTCTGCAATGTCTAAATTCGTCAAGAATGAAAATCGGAGATTCAGGAGTAGTCTTAGTAAGCGAAGTGATCTCTTAAATTACTCTTTGAGCAATTGATGTTATGTATTTATATGAATTGGAACTCAGTTTAATTCTGAATTGGCTTAAAATTGTTTAATTATGTAATTGGCATGATACATTTATACTAATAATAAATTGTTATATTTGATTTATTCTGTAATTAGTAGATTAAAGTGCAGTCTAGTTTTTGAGCTAATCAGCATGCAAGATAGATCATACCAAAATACCAATGAATGGACCATGGGGGATACCAGGCTGGTAATGAACAAATAAATCAAAAGTATGGGATTTCCAGAATGATCAGACATCTAAGTTTATACATAATCAACATTTGTGATCAGTTTTAAATTAGAAATACCGCCTTTAATGATCACTTGAGTCAGATGAACACGGAGCTAGACTTCAATTGATCCTGATAAATTAAGTGAACTATGCAAAAGCACAAGTGAAAGACCTATACGCATTATTCCTTTGCTCAGTAATTGGAGTCCGACTTTTGGCCAATCTGGGTGGATCATTACATCATTATCTGTGTTCTTCAGTGGCTGATAGGACTGGATACATCATAGATGTACCCCCATCGTGGGCAGCTACATAATTTGGGCATTTTAAAAAACACCTTAAGGTTTTATAGAAGTATCGGACCATCTGGTTTAGCTGTCTGAGAAACAAAAAAAATATATATTTTGCAACCTGAAAATGTTCGTAACAATTGATCTATTACTCACAGAGAGAGATAAGGTCCACTGGTTCCCAAAGAAAACACTATTACAATCCACCCATATCAGCATACAACCACGGATCTACTGGAACTAATAATGTTTAGTTCTTGGGAATTATTTTTCCCTTCTCTAATAAACTGACCATTAACTAACAACATAGTTCAATGTAATAAAAAGTCTTAAAGTTTGGCAGATTAGATAACAGCAATTGGTCTGCATAAAAACAATTGAGAATGATTTTACACTGACAATTTAGCTCAAAACAGGCCAAGTTTGCATGAAAAACTGGTAAATTGAAAGCTGTCATTCTGACATGGTAGTGCACTGAGGTACTGCGAACATGTTCAGGAAGTAAAGTAACCTGCATGGATTTTAACTGATGACAACTCCATTAGTTGACGAAATTGATGAAATTATAATGTCAATTCATATTGTACAGTACATACATACTGATCTACTTTATCTGAGGTGACTTTCACTCCTCTCCAGGGTGGCAGAAGAAATAAGTGCAGAACAAACATGAGCACTACAGTAATTACAACAAACAGGTAATAAAACTTGCACATGTGGTAGTGGTACTGTGTAACTCTTTGTTAAAATATTTGTAAATTGCCCAGCTCTGCCTGAACAAAGGCACACTTGTATAACCTCAAATACTACTAAGAAATCCATGGCATCTGCGGGCATCTCTGAATAATGAACAAAAGTGTCATTCACATTACAGTGACCACGACATTCCTCTCCAGACACCAACTGATGACTGTTGTTTTCATGCTGCATGACGATTTTGTTGATATAAAATAGGTGGACTTTTACAGGAAAACTAATTACGGCTTATTATTAACATCTTTTACCATACCATATAAACAATTAGCAAATCCAAATAGGTCTTATACGGGTGTTAAATCAACTTCTAGTGTGAAAATCAACAAAGATATTTGTTTCCCAGTCCCACACCTCAATTCCTTAACAAAAGAGCCATTTAGAATTCCTAAGGGGAGGACATACTTATCATAGCCTATATAAGCCAAGATATGTATAATGGAGGATCTTCTCTGATTTTTAGTGCAGTGGGAAAAGCTGTTGATTGGTCAAGTTGAATGTCTCAGATTAGGTTTTTGGTCACATGGTCAAGAAAGAGGGATAAACAATGATTGTAACTGATGCTCTGCTTCTTTCTATTTTTGTATACAAAATTAAAATAGTGCATAAACTCAGATCAGTGAGGCCCACAACCAGTAAGTTCCAAAAAGAAATACAAACCCTGTGTGAATCCAATATTGGGTAATACTTTATGAGGATTTTCAGTTTCAGTTTTGTGTAAGCCAGTAATGTTTGACCGGAAACCCCACACATTTAACAAGCTGGGGGAAAAAAATTCTGACAAAGAACTAAAATTATGCATTTGGGAAGCTGTTATTGCCTGTATAAGCAAAATCAGTAGATTCCAGTCCAATATAATGACAAACAAATCCTCTCTAGTTCAGAATGACTGGAACACAACATGAGGGATCATTTAAAAAGGAGATGTTTGTCCATGAGAAATCAGAGTTATAATTTGAAGGTGTATAAAAATTTGGTTATATTGAAATTATTCTCCAAGACCACTTTGGACTTAAACTGAGCAGCTGTTCTCGATTATGAGGCTGATGTTTATGAACACCACATCTTCTTAAACATCACTGCGAAATTACACAAGAAAGCACTGAGCACATTTATGTTCCTTTAATGCTTCGAAGTGATTTTCTACAAACTGTACTCCAGGATCTGAATAAAGAGGCAAAGTTAAGCCATACTCTTAATGGTCGTAGTGCTTCGTGGCTGCCCAAATGTAAATAAAAAAGGGGTTTTCTAAAAGCCAACCTGTGTGTCACAAAGTAAATACAAGATTATCAGCTGCCAAGTTGTTTCTTGGCAGATTTTTCTACTGGACCTTTTTTTTTTAATCTGAATATTACTTCTAATATACGTACTTCTCCTTAAATACGTATTTACCTCGTATTTACTTTAGATATGTGACTTATTAAAACTGAACACAAAGATTTCATAAAAAAACTTTACTGTCTAAACAATTATGCACCCAAAACATAAACAATTTTAAAGGACATTAAACACAGACAGTGATTCAACACAGGTTCAGTGTTGATGCAAAACCCAGACATGAACAGTAAAGGTCTTTTGGAAGCTCTGATGAGTCTCTGAGGTTTTAAACAAAGTATTACACAATCTGCCACAATATTTTAAACTTGCCAGTTCTCAGGCCTAAACACAACTGTTTTCAAATAAAAATGGCCCTTTAAACAATCAGACTAAATTAAAGCCTGTCCAAATGTTCAAAGTCAGTAACAGTAAGGAGATCATTTCAAATACACAAATTTGAGGTATGCTGTTCATTATTAGGAACATCTATATATTTTAAGTATAGAAAAACATTTTATATCCTTCAAGTTGTGGTCTTATTCATATATGCATGAATGTAAAGTCACATACTCTACATTCCTGGTGACAAATGAAAGTAAGCTACTGATCCAGTACAGATGTACTGATCCATACATCTGGAGGTACTAGAATGAGATGCTGTACATGATCCTAATACTATATATAAACATTTTAAAAAAGCCTTAGTTTGAACTTCATTTTAGGGGAAACTTAAATAATTTCCAGAAGACTTATTCCAAATACAGTGAGGAATATATTTATTTGATCCCCTGCTGATTTTCTAAGTTTGCCCATTTACAAAGAAATGAAGGGTCTGTAATTTTTCTGCAATTATTCTAATGGGCCGCTTTGTGACATCACAAAACCCGGAAAACCGCGATGTAGTCCAAACGAGCCATTCGCCGTAGTTCTTGAAAAGGGATTTTTTTTTTCAAAATAAATATCACCCTTTGGAGTGGACTTTGAAATTTGAAACTTTGTTGATAATTTTTATGTTAAAACATAGCCTACACACTACACACTGAATAAAATCCAAATAGTGAAAAAGCATAATAGGACCCCTTTAACGGATAGAGACAGAATATCAACCCAAAAATCCATAAAAAACACATTATATAAAGGTTAGAAGTTTATTTGCATTTCAGTGAGTGAAATAAGAATTTGACCCCCTACCAACCAGCAAGAATTCTGGCTCCCACAGATTGGTTATGTGCCCATGTGGAACACCGATTGGTCCTGCCACTTTAAGAAGTTACTCCTGATGTCATCTTGTTAGGTGTATAAAGAGGGTCGCACACCGGACAAGAAGCGCAGCGCCATGCCACACGTAGGACAACTCGAGGTATTGCACACCGGACGTGCAATTTCTATACTCAATATCGCTCAAAATCGAATCAAGTTCTGAGCAGCAAGATTAATGAGATTTAACTTAATTTTTATTATTATTTTAAATATTATTTTAATTGATAATAGCTAAGTTTTGAACGTTAATTAATGAAAAGAATGTGTGTTATAATTTAGTCTAGATTATCATTAGCATTCTAGATTGCCATTCATCAATTGTTTTGTATTATTATAAGCAATTTCAACATTTCTAACGCTGTAGCTACTAATACTGATTTGTTTGCTCAATAAAAACAAAGAAGACATTTTTTTATAGGTACGTTTATTTCTTAATGTTTCTAAGGACTGTCACTGAACATTTTACCTCGGATCAAAAAATTAGACATTCTTACCTGAAAAACTGACGACAAACACTATCTTTCTCCACGTTTATGACTTCCTTATGTTGTCTTTGAAAGAATCTATGGTTGGTTGCATATAATTCTGGGTATTTCCCTACGGCTTTGATTCGTTTTTCGTCTTTTCCGGCCGCTACCCTGCTATTTAAATTACAAGATTGTACAAGACCATCAGCAAGAAGTTTGGTGAGAAGGAGACAATTGTTGGTGCGAATATTCAGAAGTGTAAGAAGTACAAAACAACCATTAATCAGCCTTGGTCTGGAGCTTGCCTAATGGGGTAAGGATGATCATGAGAAAAATGTGAGAGATCAGCCTCGGACAACACGGGAGGAGCATGTAAATGATCTTAAGGCAGTTGGGACCACATTCACCAAGCAAAACATTGGTAACACATTACCAATTAAATGGACTGAAATCCTGCAGCACCCGCAAGGTCCCCATGCTCAAAAAGACACATTTACAGGCCCGTTTAAAGTTTGCCAAAGAACATATAAAGATTTAGTGTTTGCTTGGGAGAAAGTGCTGGGATCAGATGAGACTAAAATTGAGCTCTTTGGCATTAACTTGACTCGCCGTGTTCGGAGGGAAAGAAATGCTTTGGGGTTGTTTTTCTGCTAAAGGAACAGGATGACTTCAACACATTGACTGACAAATGGATGGGGCCATTTACTGTAAAATCTTGGAAGAGAACCTCCCTCCCTCTGTCAGAACACTGAAGATGGGTCATGGATGGGTCTCCTAGCATGACAATGACCCAAAACATACCCCCAAGGCAACAAAGGAGTGGCTCAAGAAGAAACACTGGAGCTGAAACTTTGAGTTGCCAAACAACAGCCAAGAAACCTTAAGGATTTAAAGAGGATCTATAAAAGACCAAACTCTTTCCTGAGATGTGTGCAAACCTGAAAAAACATCTTACCTCTGTGCTTGCCAACAAGGGTTTCTGCACCAAGTACTAATGTTTTGCTTGGCAAACAAATACTTATTTCTAACATTTATATAATATGTTTTTTTTTCTGGATTTTTTTGGTTGGTATTCTGTCTCTATACCTTAAAATAAACTTACCATAATAATTACAGACCCTTAATTTCTTTGTAAGTGGGCAAACTTACAAAACCAGTGGTGGATTACTAAATATTTTCCCCATTGTATGACTAACAACATCGAGCATAATCAAACACTTCCATGTGTCAGAAACTGCCCAGACATGCTTCATGCTTCAAGTTCAGTGGTGAGATAGCAACAAAGATTTTTTTTATATAGTCTCCCAAATCCACAGAAACGTGAAAATGGCTAGAGAGTATATTCGATTACACTCCTCTGGGAAAAAAACTGCACACAACTGATAAAAGTGACAAATGATGCTGAACTTTATATTTAACAATAAAAGCAATGCTACACCATTTTTTAGATAACCTTACGATTTTGTAGGTTCATACAACCATTTCCTCACTATAAATTGTTAACTCTTGAACTCTTGATAGTGTTCTTGGATGGTGTTCTAAATGTTTTTGCCAAATTATTTTAATTTTTACTGACTCAATGGGGCGAAAAAAGGACAGTCGGCCGAGTCAGTAAAAATTCAAATGGCAATACAATTAAGAACACTATTTTAATCCAGTCCATATTCTGTTTTTAATTCTTTAAATCCCTGAGGTATAAAAGCCTCCAAGACACTAAGATGTCTTGAAAGAACATCAAAAAATTTCCTCAGTGTGAAAAAATTAATGCGTCTTTAGTTTTACAAACCTGATGTATATTAAAACATTTAAATCATGCACAAATGTCAACATGAGTTCTAATCTCACATTCAAATTCACATTCCCACACACTGTTCTACTTAAAAGGTTTATACTCTAGTTAACCACCACTGGCTTGTGATCCACTCACCAGGGTATAGTTGCAGGTATAGTGTTTCGGTCCCACTGATACAGCACCGCGTTTCTTTACTGAAGTGGTTTCAGCTGCACTGACTGTACCAATGCAGTCTAATGACTTGCCATTCGTCTCTTTTATTACCTGTTCATTTATCCTCAGTGCTACAACACAACTTCTCTCATCATTCCAGGTCCAGTATGCCCTCTGAGAGGGCGTCTATAGCTTTGGAGGCAGCTGAGGAGGAGCTTCCCAGTCCCACGTCCATGAACATATGGGGGATCTCACTTCCAAAGTACATCTTACTATTAGCTGCTATTGCCTTAAATTTCATCAGCTGGAGATATTCAGGGGTCAGCTTCAGCTGCGAGGAGAGGAGATGAGAATCACTTAACAATGAGCACAGTATTGATGGGGTGCAGATGTAGAAGCTTACCTTGTTGGCCTCTGCTGCTCTCTGTGCGGTGTAAAACTCTGCATCTGCTTTTGCTTTCTGCCTAGCAAGGAAAGCGCTGTCTATAACATCAGAGACACAAAAGGGGAAAGCAAAATGAACATAACAGGAAATTGGAAACATTTCATATTGTCAATGTTGAAAATGGTTGTGCTGTTTGCTAATTTGGTGGAAACTGTGATGCATTGTTTTTCTGAAATATTTTATTAAAAAAGTAAAAATATAATAATAATAATAATAATAATACAGCATTTATTTCCACAGAATCTTTTTGTAACTTTATAAATGTCTTTACTGTCACTTTTTAATCAGTTTAATTGCTGAATATCAGTAGAGGTCATTTGATGCGATTTCATATTTGCCTCTCTCTTTGAAGTGTTAAAAACTCTTGGTGAATAAAAAAAGATCTGTGAAGTTGCAAAGACTAAAGTCTCAAATCCAAAGAAATATTCTTTTTTTTATAAAACTCAACACTCGTTTACACCCCTCTAAAACGGCTCGTTCTTAAACGTCCCCACATTCGGTCAATCACAGTGTGCTGGATAGCTGGCCAATCCCAGCACACCTCACTTTTCAGAGAGATGAGCCTTGTGAACACGACATTTCAGAAGGCGGGGAGAAACAATAATGTATGTATGTGGAAAATAATGTGTTTATTTATTTATTTTTACCTTAAACTGCATGAACACATTTCATTACACCAAATACAAAAAATAATGTTCTTTTTAGAAGCATCGTATGACCCCTATAAAAAAATCTACTTTTTCTAAGCTAAGCTTTTGAATATGACTTTTGTATGAGATTATAATTTATTTATGAACCAGGTACTGAATATAATACTATGAGGTAATTTCTTCCAAAAGTTTACTGTTAATTTTGACAATTATTTTATATTTTGATAAGTTCAGTGCCCAAATACCCCATATGTTCAATCAAGGCGGTTTTCATTTTCCTGCACTGCTGTCTAGGATTTCATAGGGCACATAAAAACACATTTACCTACCTTCAATTTCTGAGATCTTTTTCTCTGTTTCTTTTTCCATAACTTTCTGTCCAAATTTTATTTCAGCTACCTGAGCCACCTTCTCTGCCTCTGCACACATAAAAAAAACCACATAGCTTTACTTTTATATAAACTGCAACTTCATAAAAATCCGACCCACAAGACCAAACCAGCTCCTCAGTCTGAATACTAAGAAGCTTTGTTCACCAATAACAGCCTTTTTCCTCTCGGTCTCTGCTTCTTTCTCTACAACCTTCTGAGTCTGAGCTGCAATCAGTAACTTCGTTCTCTCACTCTCCCTAAGAGAAAGAAAGACACACACACACACACACACATATAGACACACACAGTAGGGACATGTTCTCTCTCAATTAAGTATAAGGATTGACAATTTTCTCACATAACACAAAAATACAGTTGTACAGAAATAGAATGACAAGTATGTAAGCTCTAACCAGGGTCCAAAATTAAAACTCACCATGAACCATATGTAAATAAAATGCCATTTGCCAGTTGGCTGGTATCTTTATTAGGAACTACAACATACATTTAGTTGAAAAGTGGCAAGTGATTCAAACACACAAAAATACACAAATGCAGAAAATACAAACTTCTATTTTCTATTATATCTTTAACCACATTTAACCACGTTGTTAACTATTGTTATCCAATTATTTGGACATATATGTATAATATTCCTCAAAGTTAATTACCAAAGCAAACATGGGGGGGGGGGTGAATCACAATTGACAGGGACTGGCTCATTTTAGTAGTACACTAATGTGCAAGATTATGCAAGACAATAATTATTTGTAATAGAGAAAAAATATGAAAACCATGGCCAATAAGAAACATTTATTACCCAGTCCACTGATTGATTGGAGTTGTTACGTTAATTTTGGACCCTTGTAGCAAAATCATATCATAAACATATTTTACACACAACATGCAAGATGTTCTCATAAACCCACATTAGTTCATAGTTCCTGCGAATGCTTTCTGGAATGTTTGGCTTGGTGACACGGACCGCCTGCTTAGGAGGGAGACGAACAGAAAAAAGATAATGGGAAGAGAAAAGAGTTAAAGACAGACAGACAGACACAAACATTGCTTGTGCTAGTAAACAAAAATCTAATTAGATCTTTGACTTTAACTCTTTCACCACCACTGACGAGTTATCTCGTCATTTAGAAGACAACGCTACCCCCGCATTGACAAGTTTTTACGGCTTTTCGTGTTTTCACTCTAATACACTCAGGGGCGCTATTACACATCTTCTAAACGAGGACTAAACCTCACAATTCCCGAACAAAACACATGTGAACATGACATAGAAATGAGAAATCTCTTATCTAAACAGATCATCAGCATATTAGGGGTGTAACGATACGCGTATTCGTATTGAACCGTTCGGTACGACGCTTTCGGTTCGGTACGCGGTACGCATTATGTATACCGAACGGTTCGTTGGAGTAATTAATTATATTTGAAAAAAAAAAAAAGAGAGAGAGAGAAAGAAATATAATGATATGCGTTCAACAAGGTAGCCCAATAACCCAAACAACGTAACAGGCAACGCCCCTGACACTCCCGAAGAAGAAAAAAACACCATCTTATATGTTTATGTTAGGCTACTCAGCAGGCGCTCGCTCACTCAGTACACGCTGAAGGCTCGTTGCAAAATAGCCAATGCGTTTAACAGACTAGAAATGAGAAGATCCTCCAATAACCAACAGGTCTGGTGTTTGGGTGCACTTTGGATTCCCTTTAAGCTATAATGGTGATGGCAAGAGAGTGGTGGATAAAAAAACAACGGTATATGTCGCATCTGCAACATGACAGGGTACACCAGCGGGATTACAAAAAAAAAAAAAAAACAGCGGGAATATCTGGGATATATGCGTCAGTACTATCTGGGAAAAGACGAAAAAAAGGAGAAACATGCACGCAGCAAACTATCCCTGCAGCATTTAGACACTATAGCTTACAGGGAATCCAACCCAAACACCAGACCTGTTGGTTATTTTAGGATCTTATATTTCTGGTCTGTTAAATGCATTAGACATTTTGCAACGAGCCTTCAGCGCGTGCTGAGTGAGCGAGCGCCTTAGGGGCCGTTCACATATCGTGCCTAAAAACGCATGGAAAACGCTAAGCGCGTCTTTCTCCTCCTTTCCAAAGCGCTCGGGCAGAAGCGCTCATGAGGCGTCTGTCTTTGCTAAGCAACAATGACGTGCTCTCTCCATGAGACGCGGAAATTTCAGCGAAGGATAAATGGATTTGCAGCTCTAAAAATCGCTTGCAGTAGCTCTGCTACTGAATTTATTTCAAAATTGCAATCCATATACAACTATGATCAGCTGTTCCTTCATCTTGGCTGAGCTCTCAACGTTGTTACGGGAAAGGATGAAGCTGATTGGTTGGTTCTTGTCACATGACCCGCGGTGCGCTTGCGGCATTCTGAAAAGTTGAGATGTTTTTACATTTTGCTGTATCTAAAACGTATCGAACCGAACCGAACCGTGACATCAGTGTATCGTATCGAACCGAACCGTGAATTTTGTGAACCGTTACACCCCTACAGCATATACATGAAAATGTTGATCCAGGAAGTGGTATATGTCTGTACAAGCCTTGGAGGTACTGATGGAAGCGATTTACTGGATATATGCTTTGATAATAGTACTGAAGTACTGAATATTACCCAGGTGTAGTTTTTGACAAAAACTTAAGCTGATTCACTGATTTTCTCAGCAATTTGCTCAAAATTCTGCATTTTTATCAGAGATGGGCGATATATTGCATGCAATTGTAATGCGCATTTCGTCAGTAAAGCCAGTTCCCTGATTAGCGCTAAATCGCCATCGCCTGCTTTCAAATGGAGCGCCATTTAATAGACAGAACCATAGAGCACTGAGAAGCTACGCAATATCACGTTCATTATTGCACATGAATTGCCTTCTGGAGTATTACTTCTTGAGTATACAGGATGATACTATACTGGAGTCCATTAAATTAGAATGGAAATCATCAAAAATGCTGGTGGGGAAAGAGTTAAAAAGGCAGAGCAATCTTCTCCCAAAAAGACCTTGTTACACAACATCTTTTTTTTTTTTTTTTTTGCTGAAAGGGCCTTGGGAAAGAAGTTAAAACAGCGGGATGCATGAGTGCACACAAAACCAACATTAGCACTGATCTCAGTGGAAAATGAGTGAATATGGTCAAATACTGCTGATGTGAATAAGCTCAATGTCCATAACGTGAATGACACATTAGGCACAAAAGCTTACATAATTCAGTCCACCGGGAAATGTGAATCAGTTCACTGATGATCTGAGTGTCATCTTAATGAGCTGACAGCTTGCATATTTTTAGTGCTTCCAGAACAATGGAAATGTACTGTCTGGACAGCTAATTATGGGGAAGGCTGTCTTAAGAGTCTTCACTTGAATCTGTGAACTCTGTCCAGCACCAAAGGGATTTGGTTGAAGGAAACCTGCCAAACCGAAGCTAAATAAAGAAAGACAAACACATGCATGCACTTATACACAAAGAGCTTAAATGCCACATCATTTCTTAGGTCTAATGGTTTCCTGAATTTGAAAGAGCTGTTAACATATAAACCGTGCAGAAAGCAGAATGCTGACAAGAATGTAACTCACTGGAATGGAACAGAGAATAGAATGAATGAATAGAATGGAAATCTAAGTTGAGTCCCACCTGAATGATGAGTCCGGGGGCCATGCTGGTGAGATCCTGCTGCAGCGTGAGCTTAAGATTCTCGTCTATTTGATCTAATAAACAACAGGCCACTTAAAGAACGACAGGTGTACAAAGAAACGACACACCTAACTTTTTGCTTTCTCCTCGCACAACATCAACTGCATATAAAAAGCACTTGAGAAGCTTATGCCACTTACAACATGTCAAGCATCTTCACATTACCACTAGAGGGCTTTGACTACACTCACAACACTGTGAAGCACATTCATGGACCAAATCTAATGCTATTATCGTCTCACTCTAAATTCTCTAAATGTATTTCTACAAATTCAAATTAATTACTAAAAGAAGTTATTTGAAGGAGTTCTTTTCTGATTCCTAAACTTTTCTTGTTAAGTCAGTGTCTTTACATTTTAGCAGGGACAAATATGCATAAAATGATTCAAACATTGAGGCACATCACTTACCAAATAGACCTATGTAGACCTCCTGAAGTGTGTGCACACTACAGAACTGATTCAGCTCATGGTGTACCTTGTTGAAAATCAGAGCCTTGTCGTAGTCGGCAGTGAAGTTTCTCACAATGCCATAAACTGCAGCAGAGTAGACAATGACGTTAAGATAGAGATGAACAGGGCACATAAAATAAATGGCAGTCGTAGTCTGGGTCGTTGCTAAAAATCATGGGGGCCCTCGCACATTACAGGGCCCAGGGAAATGTTCATCCCTAACAGCCTTTTTAGTGGTTCTACAGTACATTATAAATGACAAAATAGTATTATTACCTGCTGAGGGAACAAGATAGTTTACCACCTCAATGCAATCAAAGTAGATCATCACACCTCCACTGCAAAGCAAAAAAACATGTTGACATATGAATGAGTGTAAAAATCTACTCCAGAAAGCAAAAACCATAAAGGGAATCCACACAGGATCTCTTCTAAAAAAACATGAGTCTGAAATGATCTTTAATACAAGACTGACAATCTGTTTCACTGAACGTATCGTAGTTTGCACTCAACTCTATAGTAGACGAACTGTAGATCAAACTCTCAAGTGTCTGCTCATAAAGTATGTTCTAACAGTTGCAAACTTCAGTCTAGGATTCCCCTGATCTGCTGTGTGTGCAGTCTTTAAACTTTTGCAAAATACATACTCTATATGATGTTGGCTAAACAGAAATGCAGGTAAGAGTTCAAAACTGAATGGTTACGCTAATGTAGCTCTCACTATAATTTTGCATGCTTCTTAATGGAACACAAAGTCTATTGTGACTGCACTTTATAGAAGATATGATATATGAACAATTTACCTTACCTTGTGCCGCATGGAACATTCTTTACTTCATCTGTTTGTAGGGTTGTCTTTACAAAGCGAGAAAGGATGCAATAAGAAACAGAAAACCATGAAGTTTAATTATACATATAAAGTCATTTACCTGTACGGACTTGAATGAAGTAATGAACGGCAGCATCAGATGAAAGCCAGGACCACTGGTGATGGTCAGCAGAGCTCCACCTCTGAGAGAAGACAAGCACACCTACAGTATATAGTACAAAGTAGCACGCACTGCAGCATCTACTTGGTTCTGGAAGCAGATTATTGGAAAACGTTAAGGAACTGACCTGTAGTAAACACCCACATGTCCTTCTTCAATCTTATGAAGAGCAGAAAACACCGCGGCTCCTCCTATGGCGAGGATCACAGAGGCAACAGCTCCCAATGTCATTCTGAACAAGAAAGAAATGTGTTAACCAAAATATGTTAACCTATTAACCCCACCCTCAGGCCATACAAGATGTAGGCCAGATGAGTTTGTTTCTTTCATATTAGGAGAAATTAAGCATGACGTTACCTACTCAATACTGGAACCTCCTCTGCAGTGAATGGGTGCCGTCAGTAAGAGTCTAAACAGCAACTAAAAAAAACCTACAATAATCCACAAGTAATCCAAACAACTCTAGTCCATCAATTAACATCTTGTGAAGAAGAAAGTTGCATGTTTGTAATAGATAATTCACCCTTAAGACATTTTAACCTCAAACCATTGCTTTCAGCTAAATATACGAGTTCTCACTCCGTAATATTACTTTCTCCAGTTAAAAAGTTGTCTTGAAAGTAAAACGCCTTTTCTGATTTGATATGATTGATTTCTTACAATCACACAGCTTTTGACTTCACAAGATGTTAAATAATTTAGTGTACTGGAGTCCTGTAGATAACTTGTGGATTATTGTGATGTTTTTTATCAGCTGGTTGAAACTCTCATTCTTGCGGCACCCATTCACTGAAAAGGATCCATTGGTGAGAAAGTGATGTAATGCTAAATTTCTCCGAATTTGTTGTGATGAAGAAAGGCCTAAGGGCATGTCATTTTTCAGAAAATTTTCATTTTTGGTTGAACTTATCCTCAACCTCCATACATTCAAATGTAAATATTTTAACATGTAAAGTAATGTGTCAGATTTATTGTTCACTTATTTATCCCAAAACAACTTAATAATAGTTATTAACCATTCTTAATACATGTCATGTTTTACTGTAGTCTGCTGAACTATTCAAAACAACCTGAAGTGGTTGCTGGTCCTTGCCAATTTTCCAGCCTGGTCAATATCTGTTGATGATTAGAACAATTATTTATTTGTGTGCGTGTGTGTTAGTGTGCTTGTTTTATGGTTAACAGCTAAACAACATTATTAGTGTGAAACCCAGGGAAAAGGACAGTCGTTAGAGCTCATGACAGATTGAGAGAGCATGTGAAACACTGACATTGATGTGACTTTGCTGCTAAGAGGATTGAGAAATCCAAGCACAAAAACCGGCATGCAACTGTCCACTTCATTGACCGTGTATTACTGAAAAATATCACAAACGAAAACCTCAGTTTTGTGAACCAGCACTACAGGGTGCATTCCAGGGTTTAGAGACAGAATAACAAACAGTAACTTTGACACTATTTTTCGTTAAATGCATGACTTGAGTGACGAGAAGTTGCCGCTGAATGACGGTTTTATTTTCGCTTCACACAAACTAATCGATACAGTTCTGTAAATTAGTTACTGTTATGTCAAAATAACATAATAACACAATAACATTCTCCTGGCTAAAAGATGCAATCTTACCCATAGAAAACATGCTAGCTTAAAGATGTTTATACAGACAAAATACATTAGACAGTCTGTGAACGCCACATCACAACACGGAAAAAAAAATACTTTGAGGATGAATACGAACAAACGGAGATGTTACCTAAGTACGTACTGTAACTCCTTCCAGATGGCCGGTAGAGACACCTGCGATCGATGACGAAAATACAGCGACGCTCTTCTGCGTCTGACGTCACTACATTTTAACCCAATTTTCCGCTGTTGTTACAGCATCACACCGTTAGATGGCGACAAATACCTTTTTATAAAAACAGGATCGGCGCTGACCCTGATTCATTTGCCTTGGTGTTATTTGAATAGTAATTATAAACTGTTGTAGCATTTATTACAGCTATTTTAAATTTTTATTACAGCTATTTTTTTATTTATTTATAGTTCTTCAGCGTTTTACTATTTACAGTTTACGTTCATTGTTTCCTGTATTTACATTTTATTTCAGCTTTTTTCAGTTATCTGAAATTATATTTAGAAGTTTGAGTTTTAGTTACAAAACAATAACAACACTGTTTTGCCTGTAAACGTAATCACAGTAGGAAATTACAGTAATACAAAGCCATGAAGGAGGGCTACAGCAGGCCTTTGGCAACAACATTTTTTTTTTTTTTTTTTTTTCTGCAGTCATTAGTTTCCTTTTAAGTTCTGCTGATCTAAGAAACATCTTGTTGGGAAGCAGAACTACATCTGTAGTTGGTCACCATGCATTCCAAAGATTTATGTTCATCAAATAATTCTATATATGGACACAACCAAACAATACTGATTTTATTTTCAGTGTGAACAGAAGTGTTTATGAGGCTTAATATCAGACACTGTAAAATGTATAACATTTGGATTATATATTTATAATTTCTTTATATTATGAATTACATAACTAGGATGCAAAAGAGAATAGGCCTACAAACGTTTACACGAGAACAAACATTTGTGAAAATGAAACGTAAAATAGAAACTTCTTGTATCCTCTAACGGATGCTTCATGCCATGTCCTTAAGTTTAACTTATTGTTCTTTGTGGTTCAGTGGGATGGCAGTGGTTGTTGTAGATGACCATAGATGCTCATCTGGTTGCATCTCATTTCGAGTGTTTCTTAAAGATGGAGATATACTCCTGTACATCATCAGGGGAGCCCAGCACTACAGGAACCCTCTGGTGGATTGAGTCAGGTTTGATGTCTAGAACATTCATGGCTCCTGTTGTTGCCATACCGCCGGCTTGCTCCATGATGAAGGCCATGGGGTTGCACTCATACAACAGCCTCAGCTGGAGCCCAGAAAGAAACATGAAACCAGTGAGATTGTTGCCATAAATACACCACGTTCAACTTTAAACTCTGTTTCTCCTCACCTTGCCCTTGGGGCTCTTGATATTAGCAGGATACAGGAAAATTCCACCATAGACCAGAGTCCTGTGCACATCAGCTACCATTGAACCCACATAACGTCCTCCATAGGGCGAACTGCCATCCTGCAGGTCAGAGTGGGAATGTTATATTTACTGTCAGTGGAAAAGGCTAATTATGATAGAAAAAAAACTATTTACTGAGCTGAATTTTACAGATTTGATCTATAATGTTCTACTGCACATTTAAAAGAGAAAAAAAGTTACTTAACTCAAAATTTGACTTAATTCAAAATATGTAACCATACTTGAGTGAAAGTAAAAAATAAATAATAATAATAAATAAATAAAAAACATTAAATTTTGAGTACTTTTCACCCTTGAGAAATAATGTTAAAAAAATTTGATTTCAGTAAAGGCTGCTAAAAAATAAGTTATGCTATCACAGGAATAATTTAAAATTTAAAATATATTAAAAAAGAACCAGCATTTTTACATTGTAATAATTTTTACTATTTTTTAATTGTAATAACATTTAACAATATTACTATATATACTCTATTTTTTCGCCAAATAAATGCAGCCTTGGTGAGTATGAGAGACTTCTTTCAAAAACAATTTTTTATTTATTTTATTTTTATTACCCCAAACTTTTGAACAACAGATTATTTTAAGTCTTAGAGTTAAGATCTGACTCTACTATGATAGTAACCATAATTGTTATTAAACAGATAGTAGGATCGATGTTTCTCTAGCTCAGACCCTTAAGGGACATATTCTCAAAATCTGGAGCCTCTTACTTCTGGGAATTTCTTCTTTTTCAGATATTCTGTCACATCTGGGTAAAAATGTGCTGCGTAGCCTTCATTCAGACTGTAGATCTTTCCCTTCTTCTTAATCTTGACATCCCGGTCTACTAGTATAAACTCACCAATGGCCTAATAATGGCAGAGGAAAGAATGCACACAGATGAAGATGCAATTCATCTATTTAAAGTTAAATAGGATATAAAGTATGTAACATAGTTCTGACTTACAGGATCAAGCATGAAGCAGTTGACACCCTGTCCTGTGGAAAGAACCAGCATGGTAGCACTGCCATAAAGAGCGTACCCTGCTGCCACAATCTCTCTGCCACTCCGCAAGGCATCCTTCTCTGAGGGTTCATCATCAGTTTCCTGGAGATCATGTGCACAAACAAACAAAAGAATTTCATTAGTCTTTAGATGACTGTAAAGAGATATGTTTGTATTGCAAATGATATGAAAGCCTTTACTGTACCTTTCTGTAGACTGCAAAAATGGTTCCAATAGAAGCTAAGCAGTCAATGTTTGAAGAGCCATCCAGAGGGTCAAAGCAAACCACGTATTTTCCCTGGGCAAAAAAAAGTCAGGTAGTTTATTATTGGCCTGTACAGAAATACATCATTACATCTTTACAACATCATTTACTTTTACTTTAATTAATTATTGGTTAAAACAACAACAAACCCAGTAATGCACACACTTACCCTTTTCTCTGGTTCTATAATGATGGCGTGATCATTTTCTTCAGACACCAAAACACAGGATGTGAAGGAAGATTTAATCATGTTTATAACAAGGTCATTAGACAGGACATCCAACTTTTTCACCTGGTCACCTGTAACATTTGTGCTCCCGGCAATTCCATAGCTGAGAAAAAGAAAAAGATAGAACTCGAAACATATTCATGGAGAATTATCTGGTCTATAATATGCTTTCTTCACACAGTGCTGATAACTTAGGAAAGTTGCGACCTTTGCCTCGTATTTCATCAAGAGACAAGGTCTAATCATTGCCTCTGTCCGCAGTGTTTGTTTGCAAAGTAGCTGAAATGAGTAGACGTTACAATAGTACACTGGTATTTAGTCAATATATATGTTTAAATGTGCAAAAATTATGCATCAGAAAAAGCTTTTTGCACAGATGGAAATGAAAGTTTAAACTATTGAAAAGTTCTAATCAACAGGACACTAAAACACATCGTATAGTGTGGGAAGTGATTGTGTTGGCTGCATATTCAATACCAATAAATAGAGAAATGTTTCCTCACTTTTTAAAATGGTGGTAAAGATGCATTAGCAGATACTCACAGATTGGCAATGCCAGCTTTTCTGACTGCAGTGGAAATGGCTTTGATGGCCGTGCACATGGAGTTGAGAAGGGTTGTAAGCTCGCCCGTTCCTTTGGCTTTTCTGCCCTCTTCTAAGACAAACCTGGTGAGGGTCACCACATTAGTATCGAATGCGCCTCTGTCTGACATGATGACTGACTGCTAAAGTGTGAGTTCCTGTTGATTCCTGTCGGAAAGGATTTATTAGAATTAAGTGTTGATATATGACTGGGTTTAAAGGGGGAGTGATGGTAGTTCAGCCAATTGCAGATAGAGTTAGAAGAGAGGAGTGGTTTTTTGCAGATGTTAGTGAATGCAGGTGAGGGCCTGGTCAAAGTCCATAGAGTTTATCAGAGATATCACCCTGAGTGCAGGGGACCAGTCTCTTCAAAACAATGAAGTGAAGATGATTGTATTAGATTAGCTTATTTGATCTGTAATTGATTGATTAACATTTTGCAATGTAAATCTACTTTATGCAACAAATTGCATCTAGGTCTCCATTATAAGATATATGCTTACAAAAAAAGGAATAAAATGAATCACTAACTATAGCTATTCTACGGAGAATTTAGCAACATTCATTCATCTGTTTACCTAAAGACCCATTTATGACATAGTTGTAGTGACTAATCATTGATCGGTAATGCAGAACCGTCAGCAGAAACAGTTCATGTGCACGGGGTGTCCGTGATCAACGTGCAGTTCAAAGGTAAGTGTGCTTGATTCGGTTGTGAAGGTTAATTGGCCACAAAAGAGTGGGGCAGTGAGATTCTTATGCAAGATTTTACAAGCATGCAATAAATAGCTATTCATGATCCTTAATGGTTCATATCTGATCTTTTTAGGTTTTCAGGGCTAAAATGATGGTAGTCTTTAATATAGTACAATAATAAACTTAATAATGATAATGATGAAGATGAAGATGATAATTCAAAATGATTAAAATAATATTTTACTATAAATAATCAAAAGCAGGAGAAAGAAGACAAAGAGTTATCAAAGCTATTGATTAATAGTTGAATTTATGTTCTGCTTCAAAAAAAGATAATTTACAAGCTATTTCTCTTGTTTTATCTACAAAATAAATATCCCCCCTTTTTTTTACTAAATATAGTAAAAAAAAAAGAAAAAAAAAAAAAAGAAACAACAACAACAAAAACAGGATTCAGATCCATCCTGTCTCCGTTGTCGTAATGTTTAATAATATCTCTTAAAACCGCCCCTGTACCTTTAAGAGAGTTTTACAGTACTTCCGGGTTAGAGAGCTGAGGGTGGACAAATCCAAAACATTTGTGAGTAACGCATAGATGAAAACGCAACGTGCCATTGGTGCTGGGGTATTTTGATTTCTAATTATTAAGTAGATTTGTCTTTTTTAAACCATTCATTTTAATTTAACGTTAGCATACGTGTTCAGCCGTACGAGCAAACGTAAAGATTCTTTAAAAAAATAACAGCTCAGAAAGTGCTTTATTGACCGCCGCCTTCAGTTTATGTTATCTCACACAATTATTTAGCCTGTGCAGTAAAGGACACTGGACCGTTAAATAGCCATGTGTTATTTCAGAGCTCCACCAGCTTACACCTGTAATTAAGTGCACTTGACCTTCTTGCAGTTACAGTTCAATATGAGATGACTGAACCTAGAAATTTACAATTGAACTAAGTCATTATAAATGCAAAAACAGTAATGCGTTTGTTTCAGTACAGACAACAACCTAAATGTGTTAAAATATTTGTTTATTTATTAATATATTATTTTATATATCTTCTTTGATTTCCAATGAAAAATATAGTGATACAGTATAGTTATGCTCTTTTTTTTTAAATCAAAGATTAATTATTTTGTAAGTGCTTTTGCATGAAAAAAAAAACAGTTTAGTATTAAATTAATATAAAACAGTGTTTAAAATGAGATCATGTAATAGTCTAACAAACAAATAGATCTAAAACGTTTATAATACATTGTATACAATACATGCATTGTAGAAAATACCAATACCGTCAGAGTTTGTCCTCAGAATAGTTTTTTTAATGTTCTCCTCGTGAATTTTTTATTATTTTTTCCCCCCCAGAATGGCCTCCTTTGGTTGGAAACGTAAGGTGGGGGAAAAAGTTTCCAAGACGACAGTGCAGCAGTTTGAGAAGGACTCGGAGCAGGCGGATGATGAGGATGTGGAGAAGGAGGGAGTTGATTGGCTGCATGTCATCAAACGGCGGCGTGAGGTGCTGCTGGAGGATTGTGCTGCTAAGAGCAAGAGGCTAAAGGATGAAGGGATGCTGCTCGCTGAGCAGGGCAGGTAGACTTCTGTTTGTGTGCTTGTTAAATCCAAATGTCTATATCCAGCAGTTTTAACAGAGGGCTAAATATTACAAGTTTGGATGAGCTATTAACCAGCCTATGCTGGGGAATAGCAAGAAGATTGTACAGAAAGAACCAGGTGTCAAACAACATTGCTTCTAGTACTGTTTTTATTTCTTAGTTACAGTCTGAAGCATTATATGTGGTGTGAGTCAGAAAGTGAGTCAGTGAGTTGAGATTATGTAAAGATGTTAAATGTTTCCACAGTTTTTGTGGGTGCTCCGTTGTAATCTACTCTGTGTTCTGGACAAAAATTCCCTTGCATATGTACACGACTGTTTGAAAGTAAGATGTCAGAAAGATGTTTCGAATGAAATTAAAACTTTCATTCAACAATGACACATTAAATTAATCAAAAGTAAAGAGTAAAGAGACAGTAAAGAGATATATAATGTTACTAAACATTTCTATTTCAAATTAATGCTGTTTTTACGTTCTATTCATCAAAGAATCCTGAAAAAAAAAAACTATTACAGTTTCTTCAAAATAATATGCGGGGCAATGGTTTTCAACAGTAAAGTTGTGAGTAAAGTAAAGTTTCAGCACCAACTCAACTTATATGATTTCTGAAGGATCACGTGACACTGAAGACTGAAAATTCAGCTTTGCCATTACAGGAATAAATTACATTTTAAAATGTATTAAATTAGAATGCAGTTAATTTAATCTAAGGGGGTCACATGATGTTGCTAAAAAGAACATTATGTTGTGTATTTGGTGTACCATGTTTTTATGCGGTTTAAGGTTAAAATCATATTATTGTAAACATAATGTACATTATTGTTGCTCCTCTATGCACCGCCTTTCTGAAATGCATCGATTTTTACAAAGCTCATCGTTCTGAAAAGTGTGGTATATGCTGATTGGCCAGCTATCCGGTGTGTTGTGATTGACTGATTTCCTCAAGTACGTAATGGAAATGTTTCACCCCTCAACATACTGTGATCTCCCAGCATGATCAGACAAAATTATGGGTGCATGATAAATATATTGACCGATAATTAATGCGCATCTCGGCAGTAAAGCCGGTTTCTAATCAGCTGTCAATTCCATCAGGTGCGTGATTTCGTGGAAGTCGTGGCCTAATGGTTAGAGGGGTTGGACTCCCAATCGAAGGGTTGTGGGTTCTAGTCTCGGGCCGGACGGAATTGTGGGTCTCTCTCCACCTTCAATACCACGACTTAGGTGCCCTTGAGCAAGGCATCGAACCCCCAACTGCTCCCCGGGCACCGCAGCTTAAATGGCTGCCGGGTGTGTGCTCCGGGTGTGTGCTCACAGTTCACTGCTCTGTGTGTGTGCATTTCAGATGGATTAAATGCAGAGCACAAATTCTGAGTATGGATGTCTGAATGTCACTTCACTTCACTTCACTTTCATTTCACATAAAGCAGTATGCATCTGTGTAGTAACAGCTGCTCTATGTGAAATCATGCACCTGATGGAATTATTTATTTCAAAAACTTAAAAAAAAAAAAACTTAAAAAAAATTGAACCAATAATAGCATATACACACAAAAAAAACTGCTATGACATTGATATCCTGGTTTTGACAGGGAGCTTGATTCGAAAAGACAAGTAACATAATAAGATACTTGTTGGCCCATGGAAAACCTCTCTCATTTTACCTGATTTTCAGTAAGTCTCTCTGCGTGTGCCAGCCAAATTCTTTCCAGGAAAAACCGACAGCTGTTTTGCCTTTACGGTTATTCATCTAGTTGTTATTTAAGCAGGTCAATGCATTGGCCAGAAATATGACAAAGCAGTTATTGTCAATGATAGAAACCAAGTTCTTAGAGTCAGCAACAAAGAAGATAAGTGGTGGGTCTTATGGTGTCAATTATAAAAGTGCCACATTCATCCAGCAGATGGGACTGTGGTTTCGCTATGGACTCGCTGCATGTGGATGTCACTTGTTTAACCTGTTTACCCAAACTATGCAGGCTCATACACACTATTACATGGCTTCAGAAGACTTAAAATTTAGTGCAGAAGTTGTATGGCATGTGATACTTTTTATGATGCCCTTTTTGTAATTTTGGAACTTGACAATAAAGACCCCCATGCAAATTAATAATATATAGATTTCTGGGTTTGCTATGCTTTTAAAAACATTGATTTACAACCAACTATTTACATTATTCATCCTGGATGAAAAATATGAACGGAGCACATTTTAGCAAGGATAAAGCTGTTTATTATATCACTTTTCAAAACAAATCTTGTGTTTATTTTCAGTTTTTTATTCATCTGTCTACTTCTTTTGGAATTTATTCTTGTAATGACGTTCATGAAGTAAGCCCGACACCGGCCGGAGAGGCCTAGACAGGACTTCAGTACAGTAAGAAGAAGCTGAAAATTTTAGCACTCAAATGGGACTTTTGATTTTAGCATATCCGTGAAAAGCTCAACCAACGGTCATGAAGCGCAGCCAACCTGAAAGGTGATACACTCCAATTTGCTCTTTTTGCTTTTATTATTTATTTTCAAAGATAATAAGTAATTATGTCATTGTTTAATATACACCCTCTTCTCATGGAGGCAGCATTTCTTATATGAATTAATGTAGCAGGTGTGTCCGTATAAAACCTCGGGATGAGCAGTCCATCTCTTTAAGCTGAGTGGGTGTTAGGAAATATGAGATGGAGAGGTAAAAGGCTTCTTCTCAAGTTTTCTCATCCTTTAACCGCTTAACCGGAACAATAAGTCAAATTAGGCCACTTGTTTTTTTCAGTGTCCAAAGAAAGGCAATAAAACGTCATAGCCAGCAAGCATTGAAGAGGATAAAAGAATAGCTTGAACTTACTGGAAGATGGTTTAGAGGCGTGTATTAAACTCAAGCCGTTGTTATTGCAGCCTTACTCTGCAAAGCCTTAACAAGACCAAGAGAGGTCAGGGTGAAGTGTCACTCTTCATTTTTACAACCTTTTATCTCCTTCTTTTCTTCTTCCTCTTTGTCTCCGTCTTGTTTGGATTCCTTTAAGAGCTAGTTTGAAAT